>NC_056743.1:1325682092-1325792092 GCF_019279795.1 Protopterus annectens
ACTAAGCTTCACTGTATTCCTGACTGTATCTAACAGAATTACTATAATGTAAGAACTAACTAATAGAGCAAGACAGATGTGGTGACTGGATCTTTTAGTTGTTGTCAGGTCCAAGACAGATTGCAGAGTGGTCTGTCTCACTAAGAAAATTCTCAAATTAATATCTAAAATATTACTTCTGGGATAGATTGCAGAATGACATAATTTCTTGTAATCTGACCTTTAGTTCCCAGGACCAAAAATAACCATTGAAGGCAGCTGGTAACCTTACCTCTCAAATGTACAGATTTCCACAGAATGTCCATATTTTTGCCTCATATTTTTGGTTAATTTTTCTTAAAATTGTGATTTTTCTGTCAAATTAGTGGCAAATTATTAAAGACTGAAGGTAGAAAATAACAGCCATTTGGGTTTCAGACTTCATACCCTTCAGAAAATTTATGGAAATGCAAAACCTGTTGTTCTATCAGCTTTCTAAGTTTGTAAGAGCAATATTTAAAAACGACCCCTATTTTGGGGACTTTGTCCCACTTTTATTTATGGCTTTGTCTAGATTTCTTGCTCTAAATGTTTGAGAGGTATGCTGGTAGCATTTAGTATCTACTTGTAAAAATACATAGACAAGGGCTTCTCCTCAGATCTCTGGCAGATGCTGGAGGTCATAAAACAATTGCATTATTTCATGCTTTCAGGACAAGTAATTAATTCACCCTAAAGACAATACAGAAAGTTTCCTAGTACAGACATTGTGTCTGTTGCTTTATTGAAAACTTTAAGATACCATCTTTTATGGCCTAGTCATAAAGTAATTTAATTTCAGATATTTTTCTAAAATTTACTAGACTGAGGTTAACCTCCTGTATCAAAGTTTCCACTGTTAAAATATAGCCATTTAAACAGTTACAATAGTGCCTGTACATTTCTTTTCTTTTCCAGTAGGGCACACTGTGGATCCATTTTAAACACAAGCCTTTTGCAAATACCCTTTTCAACACACACATCTGCACAAGCAGTTTGATATGCACATAACATACGGTTCTAATACATTTGTAGCACAAGCATCTGACACAAATCATTTCAATATTCACAAATGACATATAATTGTTTACAAAATTCCAGCTGGCTGGGCTGGCAGTATCTCCTTTCATCATACCATCTACTTTAGTGTCTCAGGAATTGTGCAAAACCAGAGTTAGCCAACTCAAAAAATGTAACATTATAACCAGAATGGATGAGGATGACATTTTAGCAATCAGTGACACATAGCAAATGTTGCAGCTCCTTCCCAAGGTGGTATAACTTTGGCATTTCTAATGACTGGTAGAAAGCCCATTGTGTCCAGATTTCAGTCAGATACCAATACTACAACATAAATAAGCTGTTTCCTATGAACTGGTGGTCCAGGATTTGATTCCATCAGTCTCTATTGCCTAATGTTGTGACCCTGAGCAAGTCACTTAACCAGATAATGCTCCTGGGCTGAATCTGAAAAAGTTCCATGAAGATCAGATCTCTACCCTAGTAAACAAATACAAACAAAATAAAATAAAACATAACAGGCTGCAGAAAACTTGTGGTATTTTTAATCAAATTATTCTACTTTCTTCCTTATCCAGTTAATTTCCCCAACCCTTACAATCATGAATGGTCTTAAATGCTTTCACAGGGGTCAATTATATCTGCTCAAAACTTAAAAGCTCCTATCACAATTTTTCACTTATGCTTCCACAAAACCCTAGTCATGTATGTAAATGATCAAAACACATGTATCTGAGTAATTGTGTTCTGGCCGAAAGAACAAAAAACTCCCTTACTTAAATATTCCTAGTCAGAGATCACTCCATCTCAAAGAATGATCAGTCAAGGAAAAATACTTAAAAAAAAATCTTGCCCTTTCACAAAGATGCTGCCGTCTTAGACTGAGCAAAACCTTCACAGTTTGGGCAATTACAAACCACTATAACACGTACCATATATAAATGCAGTAAGCAATCAAGGTTTATAGTAATTAATCAAACTGCTAAATATCAAACTGAAAAAAACAAGATGCGTAGTAACTGATCAAACTTCTAAATATCACACAGAAAAAACAAAATAAACAGTAAATGATCAAACTGCTAAATATCAAACTGAAAAAAAACAAGATATGTAGTAACTGAACAAACTGATAAATATCAAACTGAAAAAACAAGATGTGTAATAACTGGTCAGACTACTAAATAAAACTGCCAAATATCACACAGAAAAAGACAAGATAAATAGTAACTGATTAAACTGCTAAATATCGAACTGAAAAAAACAAGATGTGCAGTAACTGATCAAACTGCTAAATACCAAACTGAAAAAAGATGTATAGTAACTGATCAAACTGCTAAATATCAAACTGAAAAAAACAAGATGTATAGTAAGTGATCAAACTGCTAAATATCAAACTGAAAAATCAAGATTTATAGTAACTGATCAAACTGCTAAATGTCAAACTGAAAAAAGCAAGATGTATAGTAACTGATCAAACTGCTAAATATCAAACAGAAAACAACAAGATGCATAGTAAGTGATGAAACTGCTAAATATCAAACAGAAAAAAATAAGGTGTATAGTAAATGATCAAACTACTAAATATCAAACTGAAAAAACACAGCACAATGTTACTTTAATAATACACATAGGTTCACAGGTTCATAGGTAAGGTACTAGGCTATCTGCCCGAAGGTATTTATAAGCCTAGCCAGAATGTGTTGGCTTTCACCGGCCCTTTAGATTAGTTCCCTGTGCCTCTTTCCAGCAGAGCCACTGAGGTGATCCCTGGGGTAAACTTTCTGTTTTCCATCCACTCATCAAGGTTTCTCTTGAAGAGTGTTAGCAAGGAGCTCTACCTAATATAGATTGGAATCTTGTTCCAAAGCATGGGAAGTCTCTGGGACAGGAATCTATCCCTCCAGCACATCTTATTTATTGTTGTGGTGTGGTTTAGATCCCTAGAGCGGGATATGGTTTTCTTTAGGTGGAGCATGTCCATCAATTCTGGGTTGGACATGGCCTTGTATGTCAGGCAGAGATCACCTCTGAGTAGGTGGTATGTAACCGAGTACAGCTGGAGTTTCTTCAGTCGAGCTGAATAGGGCATCTTTTTGAGGCCAGTGATCCTCTTGGTGAGGTACTTCTGTGGTCTTTCCAGCTGTTGCAGGTGTCTTGTAAGGTACATCCCAAATGCGGCATTGTACTCTATGATGGATCTGATGAGTGATGAGTAGAGGGGGACAATGACCTCTTTTGATCTAGATGCAAACCCTTTTTATGATTAGGTGGGCCACATAGAAGGATTTTCTAACCACTTTGGCAATGTGATTATCAAAGGAGAGATTACTATCTACTCGGGTCCCTAGATCCCTTATTACATCCTCCGTATTTAGGAGACTATCCCCTATGTGGTAGTTTGTGGGTATTTTGCTTTTTCCAAAGGGGATGACCATGCACTTTTTGGCATTTAGCTTGAGGCCATGATTTTGACACCAGGTATCCGTCTCAGTGAGACCCTTTTGGAGGATGTCTGTGTCAGCCAGAGAGTCAATTATAGCCCCTAGTTTGTAGTCATCTGTGAACTTGGTCAGCCATAGTCCTCCTGTGCTTGTCTGTACCTCTGAGAAGTATATGCCGAACAGGAGGGGTCCTAGGACTGAGCCCTGAGGAATGCCACTTGTAACTGGTTTAGAGTCGGACCTAGCTCCCGCAACTCTCACCACGTGGGTTTTGTCCATGAACCAGTTGGCAACCCATCTTCTGACGTAAGGGTTTATGTTCAGGCTGGTGAGCTTCTCTATAATACCAGAATGGGGAATGGTGTTGAAGGCCTTTGCGAGCTCTAGGTAGGCTGTGTGTACCATCATTTCCTTGTCTATAGCCTTGGTAACTGTCTCAAAGAAGTCCACCAGGTTTAGGAGTCATGATCTTCCCTTAACAAAGCCGAACTGGGTAGGGTCCAGTGTTTGGAGGATCCCAATGTCTCTGTTAATGAGTTCCATGATGATGTGCTCCATAGCCTTGCAGACCAAGCTAGTCAGGCTTATAGGGCAATAGTTCCCGGGGTCTATTGTGGCTCCACCTTTGTGGAGTGGAATAACCATTGCTATGTGCCACTCTATTGGTAAGTAGCCTGTGGAGAGGCTGAGTTTGAACAGTGTGTTTAGGTGAGGGGTTAGTTCATCTTTGAGCTCATGTAGGATGCAGCCTGGGACACCGTTCGATCCCATTGATGCTGTGTTTTTGGCTTTGGAGAGGGCTCTTTTAACCTGAGTGTCTGTGATTTCATGGACTCTACTTTCTTCTGGTATGGTTATGGGCCCTTTTGAGGGTGAGAGTGGGGTGAAGTTTGCACTGAACCTGTCTGCCAGGATGTTGGCGATATCAGTCGGTTCAGTGTATTTTGTGCCATTCTGCTCTAACTCTGAGCAGATCTGAGCATTGCCACTTAGATTCTTGACATAGCTAAAAAATGCCTTGTGGTTATCTTTGGAGTCCTTAGCAATTTTTCTTTCAAAGCTAGCCTTAGATGATTTTATGAGGGATCATAGTTTCTTGCTGATACTGATCAGGGATGTCTTCCCTTCTTCGGATTTTTACTCTTTTCTGTACTAGTTTCCTCCTTCTATTGTATAGCTTGTTTATGGCAGGGGTCCACCAGACTGATTTCCTTTTCTTGGAGTGAGTCTTGGTTTTGCTTGGGATAGCACGATGTATGCATTCTTGTAGGTGCCTGTAGAATGTATTAGTAAAGGATTTTGCATCTTGGACAGCGTTCTCCTTTAGCATAGGGGCTTTAAAACTTTCCACCTTAGTCTTAAGTAATGTTAGGTTTGCTTTTGAAATGTTTTTCATGGTGGTTTCCTTGACCAGGGGTGGGGGTGGAATGTGGATATCTAGAGTGATTTGTTTATGGTCATATCTAACCAGTAAGGGGTTGACCTCCAGTGTGAAACACCGGTCAACCATGTTGGTGATGACCAGGTCCAATATGTTTTCACCTCTGGTGGGAGTGTTGACCAGTTGATCCAGGGCATTTGAGTTTATAAATTCTAGGAAATGTTTTGCAAGGGAGTTAGTACTTGAGTAGTTCTCCCAGTTAATGCTTGGGTAATTAAACTCGCCCAATATTAGGGAGTTTGGTAGGACCTTTATGTTTCCCAGTGTTTCCAAAAATGCAGAATGGAGGTCATGGGACATGGTGGGTGATCTGTAGCAAGCTCCAGTTTGAATTGCAGTTTTGCCCATTGTTAGTTGAATGTGGATGATCTCTGAAGCATCATGCTGTGCCACTAATCTGGAGGTGTGGGTATCCTTGATGAATATGGATACGCCCCCGCCTTTTGTATTTCAGTCCGGGTTCTGTGGCCAAAATGTATGGTAAGAGTTGTAGCCTGGTAGTGCTGGGGTGCTCTCTGAATCCTTAAACCAGGTTTCTGTTATTGCACATATTTTGATTTTCTCCATACTGAGGAGTGCCTTGAGTGCATGCATTTTGAGGTTTAGACTTTTGGCATTGAGTAGCATTACTCTCAGTTTGTTGATACTTGTGCTATTTATGGTGGTGGGTTTGTCTTTTGAGCCTTGCCTAAAAAAGGCACTATGGGGGTGGCAAGAGCCTTGTCCAGTATTTGAAAGCCTAAGGGTGGCAGGTGCAAGCCGTCTCTAGTGAAACAGCGTGGCTTGTCGAGCATGTAATCCCAGGTGGACAGACACTGGATCCCCTTTGAATGACTCCAGAAACTTAGCCAATTGTTGAAATTGATAATGTTTTCTTTATACCATGGTATAATTCTTGGAGAGTGCAGGATGCTACTCAGGGTCAGGGTCATACCAGCCTGGGCTATGTGATCAGAGAGCTCTTTCATGTCTCTTTTCATGTAGTCCAGGGAGGTACGTCTCAGGTCATTCACACCAACATGGACAATGACAGAGTCTTATTTGTACTTGTTCTGGAGTGACCTGAGTGCTTGTGTTATGTGGTGGAGCCTGAAACACGACAGGCAGCTAACAGTAGCCTTCTCCCTGTTCAGCCTAGTGAGTGGGACATCACTGTGCCTGACTATAGAGTCACCTATTACTAGTGTGTTGGGTATGTTATTTTGCCTTAAGGGCTATGATTGCATGGCACACTGGTTTTATGAAGTATGTGTTTCATGGTTTGTGTTGGGGGGGTGGAGGTTGCTTGGATATCTGCTTTGGAGGTCTCTGTTGCTTTTACACATTTTTATTTAGAGCCTCCTCTTGTATTCATGTGTGTTTTTTGCCAGTTCTAGTTTAATGAGTGTATGTGAGACTGGTGGTGTGATGCAAGTATTTCCCTTTTCCTCTTGACTGTCTGATCCAGTCTTGGGTTGAGAAAGCTTAGGCTCCAGTTTGGCTGTATAACTGCATCTCTCGCATGTATTAGTGTTTGGTGGTAGGAAGAGAGGGTTGTCTGTGTACATGAGGCAGTTGTAACATTGCCTCAAAATGCCCAGATTTACCAGTTGGACTGGAGAGTACACCTGAAACTGCCCTTTGGACATGCCTGGATAGGTACAGTGAACTGTTTTACTGATTGGCTGGTAAGGTCGAATAGAGAGCCTTGTCCTTCTGTACAGTGCTAGGGTTTATAAGTGCTTGCTATGAGTTTTGAACAAGTGCCGGGCCGAGAAATGAATGGTTTGAGTGCTTAAGTTGAAATTTTGTAGGAAAAATTGAAGAGGAGACTTTGTGGAGCCGTGAGTAGTTATACCCTAGCTAACCGGCACTGCCTGACGCTCAAAACCAGGCAAATGCAGATTTTATAGCAGGGAAATGAAATAGATACAAATTACCCCAAAATGGCCAATAAACTACTAATTTCTGGGCTGAAACCACTCCTCCTGGGATAGATAGGCTGCTCAAAGCTCCTCTCTCTCACAGGTGAACAGAGAAACTTCCTTCTATCCAAGTAAGGTATGGGCAAACACAGGGGCTTGTAACACAGCCCTGAATTCATCACTAACCTGAAAACTGGACTATACTAGCTTAGGAAGGTGGCAAACAAGTATATATATATATATATATATATATATATATATATATATATATATATATATATTTCAGAAAATAAAGCAGATACAATAAAAAAACACTTTAAATGCACAGAAAAGGATACTTATTGTTATATATCTCAGATCAGAGTTGTAGTCAATGCCTCTAGTAATAAAGTAAGAAGAAACACAAATACAATAAAAGCAGGTGAATAAAGTGTAATTTATACATATATATATATATATATATATATATATATATATATATATATATATATATATATATATATATATAAACAATAGAAAACGAACAAACTGATTTAAACAAGTTACCCAATTAACCAGAAAAAAAGCTCAAAACTGAGCCCTGTTCCAGCAGTCTTCAATCAGACAAGTTCTAACTGCACACTCCTGCCACTAGAGTGCAGGGGAACCTTCTTCAAAGATGGCCTGGATCAGTGCTCAAGTTATACATACAAAGCTGGATTCAGCAGGCCAGAATCTAGTCTATGCTACAGCAACAAGGCACACCAATTTCAGAAAGAACAGTTCAAATAAGCAGGCACAATAACCCTGCTTATTTGAACTGTTTCTATGCTACAGCAACAAGGCGCACCAATTTCAGAAAGAAACAATTCAAATAAGCAGGCACAATAAGCCTGTAACCAGAAATTCCCAGCTCAGAAGGGCAGAATCCAGCCTCTCCTCCCACAAGAGTGCAGACCACAAACCTTCTTAATGTAGAATAACTGGCCTGAAGCCCAAGTGCTTAAACCAGAACTAATACACTTTTAGAATAGGAGACATTAAGCCTTCAATCAGCAATTCCCAGCTTAGAAGGATGTAAGCTACCTGTCCTGCCAGAACAGTGCAGACCACAAACCTTCTTAATGTAAAACAACTGGTATGAAGCCCAAGTGGTTAAACCAAAAGACTTAGAATAACAGTTAGAATTTAATCAGGCTACTACCAAGCAGTAATAAATGCAGCAGAATAAATAAAATTGAGTACTTTTAAGAACAGGCAAAAGCAAAATAAAGTAGGAGGGAACACAAATACAGTAAAAGCAGATGAATAAAGTGCAATTTTTTTATTTTTTATTTTTGTTAGTAAAGTGCGAGGAGAGAGGAAAGAAGAGCCTAAGTGGGTTGGCCTTCTCAAATCTTCTCTCTGTATTAAGTAGAGTGAACACTAGACTCAGAATATGATCTCATTGTACTTGGTTAAGTGAGAAAATGAGATGGACCCAGGAGGAGTGTTCAAATACAGACTTACAGGAGGGGCGGGCAATTCCAGAGCAATCAACACTAACACCAAAACAAGAACATGAAGGGTGGGTGGGGAACTAACTGCAGAGAGACACACAGCACACTATTCAGTGAAACAATTAGGTAACAGAAAAAATAAAATACAGTACTTTTAAAACTTCAAGTTTTCACTTAACAGAAGAATAAAATACAGTACTGCAAGTTTTCACTTAACTTCAGCTTCTAATGCAGGTGATTGTAGGCAACCAAGTCACTCATAAATTGAGCATAAAATTAATTCTCAAGCTTTGTGGCTAGCATTTAAACTACAGAGGAAACCCTCTAGGCTAACAGTTAAATATCAGATAACATAGAAGTGAGAAGACCACAACCCTCTCTTACAGCAGAGAGAAACTCAACAGACTATTCAGTGAAACAATTAGGTAACAGAAAAAAATAAAATACAGTACTTTTAAAATTGCAAGTTTGCACTTAGAAAAATAAAATACAGTACTGCAAGTTTGCACTTAACTTCAGCTTCTAATGCAGGTGATTTTAGCCAACCAAGTTAACTTTAACAGAAGGAAACAAAAAGAAATTTTGTAGGAGGGTAATGATACATGACTGCCCCTAGCAGTGCTGGAAAAAGTCTGAAAAGGCAAGGAGTTAGCTGATAGACCTAGTACGGATGTGGTATTAGGTTGCTGGGCCAATACCAGTGAAGGAAAGGACAGACCAAAAAACTAAATGCAGATTGCATAACTGTCATACCAGTTCTATGAAATTCTGGCAGTCTGGATTTGTATCTCTTGTCTGAACATCTTTTTTTCACACTATTGCTTTATATTTGTATTTATTCTGGATCATGGTTACAGTTCATCAAAAAAAATCTAGTTGTCTTGACAAAGTCTGGCCTATATACCAAGTCACATGTGCAATCAATTTTCACATATGATATCACCAAACCAATGAGACTGCTACATCCATCCTACTTTTGTAGAACAGTCCAATTTTATGGAAAACTACAGAAATATTCCCTGTTGAATGTTCACAAATCAACTGAACATAACAATATTGTCCACAAACTGCTGTTTCCCTAAAGCAATAGAAACAGTAGAGCAATATAATATTATAAAAATACAAGTTTGAGTTTAGTTTGCATATCATGCATATGCCATATTAAGTTATGTCAAGCAATTGAAACTACTACAGATGCAAGACAGAAGTGTGGCCTTTATAAATGTTGCATTGACTTACTACACCTACAACCAACGAGCTTGTGTTATGTACACAGACAGCGGAGACAGTGTTAAATAAAAGACAAAAGTGTCTAGAAAAATGAAGAAGCTACTGATGCTGGTTAAGAAGTAATGTAGTTTAACTACTACCACTGAAGTAAGTTATGCAAGCAAACTCTAGACTAAAAATAATTTGGGTAATGCCTAGGGATGAAGGCAGACCTTGGCAATTGAAGGAGTATGCAAAATAATCAACCTCAGTAAATTAATGAAATATAAAAGAAAAGGAAATTGCAACTACGCTGCTAAGTGGTTCTCCTGCCAAACACAAAATACAAATGAGTAGAACAAAACAGGAGATCCAGCCACGAAGATCGTTGAAAAAGGCAGTTATAAACTCCAAGTTGAAATCAAAAAGTCTTTTATTACAGCAATATAAAGGAGGATAAGCGCTTTCGCGTAGGATACCCCACGCTTCTTCAGATAACAATATACATCATAAAAAATGCTTAAATATAAAAAATACGCGGGAAAAGACTTTTAAAACCAATTAATCAATTAAAACATAATCAGCTATCAGGATTTTTAAAAGGCACAGTGTCAAATTCACTAGAATCACTGAAGTATAAACAACGAAACACTTCTAATGCACTATTTGATTCATTGAACTAAATAAGAATACATTATGTTAGCGTATACATTAAATAATATAATATAATATATCAAATCCTTTTAGACACATGAATATAGATATAGCGCTATTAAAATAATTCATATATTCTTATAAAATGATTTAAATAAATCTTAAATAAATTTTATACAAAATGATATAACAGATAAAAGCAGTGCTCTGCTTATATAATAAACATTATATAAATCAATTTCAAATATATATCGATTCAGTGTACTGTTTGATGTACTAACTCTAACTAAAAAATGTATACTTCTCTATGATATAAAGTAAAAAATGTATATATAAATGAACATCATGCATGCATATATATATAAAAAATGTATGTATAAAAATATATATAAAAATGCATCCTATCGTTCAAGTAATGGTTTAATAGATACATAAAAGTTCAGGCCTGGAAATAAATGTGCACTGAACTTCAAAATCCACTTCAATTCTGCAGAAGCTAATTCATTATCCGAGTCCCCTCCTCTTAAACTCTCCTTTAATACCTGTAAAACTCTAAAGCGAAAACTGTGTGAAGGATATTCTAACACATGTTTTGCTAGCGCATTGGTGTCGGTACCTTTGCGTATGTCATAAAGATGGTTGTATATCCTGTCCTGTAGTCTTCTCTTGGTCAAACCTACGTAGAAGGCTTCACATGACACGCAATCAGCAAGGTATATTAAATTGCATGTGTTGCACGTGGCATGAAACCTGGGGGTAAAGACCAGTGTACTAGTAGGATGTTTATAAATCTGATTATTCGTGATGTATTTACACCTATTGCATTGCTTACAGGCAAATGTGCCCAAAGGCATATCTGAGTTGTTGGCCAAAGGGCTTACATCATGATGGTCTCTACAAAGAATTTGTTTTAGGTTTTTACAATTTTTAAACAGAAAAGCTGGTTTATTACCTACTAATAATCTAGTCTGTGTATCCATTGTCAGAACATTCCAATTTCTATATATCACCTCTTTTATACTATTAATATCGCTGGTATATTTGGTGACATATTTAACATGATTTTCATTAGTAATTACTCCATTTCCAAATCCAAATCCATTTTTCTTAGGGCTTCTACACATCCTATTCACCTTATCACTAACCTTGGTTAAGGGAGTCACATGTCCCAATACTTCTCCTCTGATGTTTTTCACCATATCTGGTTCATAACCTCTGTCTATGAATAGGGATTCCATACGGTCAGCCTCCCTTAATAGCAAATCATGTTCTTTGTAAAGTCTAAGTATTCTTGTAAACTGACTTTTCACAATCCCATAAAAAATATGCCTTGGGTGCATACTGTCAAATTTAAGGATAGTGTTCTTCCATACTGGTTTTCTGTACAATGAAGAAACAATAGACCCAGAGTCTGTAATCCTCAGGGTCACATCTAAAAAGTGCACTTCTACCGATGACACTTCCTTAGTGAATCTAAGGAAGGAAGTTGTTGTCTCTAGGTATAACAGAAACTGATCAAACAATTGTTGGGATCCCTCCCAAACAATAAGTATGTCATCTACAAAGCGATGATATGATTTAACAAACTTGAACATTTCATGTTGAAACAAAAAAGTTTTCTCCCAATAGTAAACCACCAAGTTTGCATACGTGTTTGCGCAGGGGGTGCCCATGGCAACCCCCCATTGTTGTAGAAAACATTTGTCACCAAATAAAAAGATGTTATTTTGCAAAACTAGTTCAAGCAATTGGCAGACTAAGATCACTCTATCATTACTAAAAGAGGTCTCACTAACTAGTAGCTCCCTGACAGAATCTATGCCAACATCATTGGGTATAGAAGTGAATAAGTTTCTAACATCAAGCGTAATTAGAAGATAATCTTGCATGGTGACATCTAAAGTTAGCTTGTCTAAACTCTCCAATAAATGGTGGGTGTCCTTCAAAATCGATGGAAAGGTGTTAACAACTGGCCTCAGTACCTGTTCAAGAAAGACAGAGATATTAGAGGTTATCCATTTCTCCCCTGACACAATGGGTCTCATGGGAATGGGAATAATTCCCTTGTGGACCTTAGGCAGTCCCTTAATGATGGGAAGGACAGGAAACTTTATAGAAAAATACTCAAAGATCTCAAAGCTTATCTGTCTGCACATTAATAAGTCATATAGTGTATCTTGTACATTCCTTATGATGTTAGTAATTTCATTACGACTAATCAACTTATATGTGGAATGATCTGATAGCATCAATAATATATTAGTAGAGTAATCTCTGGTGTTCATTAGCACCACTCCACCCCCTTTATCAGCGGGTTTCACAGTTATGCTATGATTGTTCATTAATTCATGTAAAGATCTAAGCTCATTCTGGGTTAAATTGTAATAATGTCCTTTCCCATTGTTACCTGAAAACAGCGTATAAAAATCACCTTCACATAGTTTAAGAAAACATTCAACATGCGAAGGCATAATGGGCATAAAAGAACTACTTCGTTTAAATTGTAAAGGTTGTGAACTAACTGGTGCTACATCACATTTATTTGAAAAAAACAATTTCAAAGATAACTGGCGACAGTACAATCTGAGGTCTATAATTGTTTCACTAAGTATTGCTCTATGAGCAGGAATAAAATTAAGACCTCTGTTCAGTAAGCTGATGTTATAATTGTCCAAAACATAATCAGAGAAATTAAACACCAAATTAGTCAGTTCCTGATCTTGGTGTTCTGCATGGACCTCTCTCCTGAAAATTTCCTTTTGCGACGACCTCTGCTGATAGATCTCCCTCTGTTCTGTGACATATACTTCCTCTGATATGGCAAAAAAGGAACATTGCCAGGGTTAGTAGATTTTGGAATAGCCCCATTGTTTGAATCAGTTTTATTAAAAAAGGCTTGCTGATTAGGTGGGGGTGTGTCCGTAACTTCTTGTTCACTACTGTTACAGGCACCTGAGCCCAACTCTACAGTATGTTCAACATTACCAGCTCGAAAAGAAACAATAGAAGCCAGTAAAACAGGTAGAGTAGGTACACCTAAATTGTTGTTTATGTTAGGTGTAGCTTGTTCACTTGAAGGACTGGATCCTGAATTCTGTGAATAATGGGATCTGGGACAAACAAACACTTGGCCCATTAAGAAATCATTATGATCCCTCACCAATTTGCGCTGCTTCGTTAGTTTCAGTCTATCACTGAATGCATTGACTTGTATACAAACGTTACACAATTTATTAAGACAAAAATCAGAGTGAAAACGTTCAGTTAGATCTTTATAAACATTGTCTACTTTACTGCGCAACTCATTTTCCAACGGAGAAAAATACTGCAACAGTAACTTGACATAACTAAATCCAAGTTCAATGTTAAGGTCTTGCCATTGCTTTAACAAGACAGGGTGGGAGTCCCCATAGGTGGGCATGCAGAAAACCTGCATGCCTCTAGGGACCACCCGAAAATGCAGGCAAGCCTCTAGGTGCAGCCTTTGCCACACATAACGCTGCAACTGATACAAATCATCTTCTAACGATCTTAATAATGAATTGAATTCAGTCAAGTTCTCACCAGTACTTTGTGGAGGTAGACCACCATGACTGTTAGTTAGATCCAGAGACAATAAAGGGTTGGTATCCAAAGAAAATAAACCATTCCATATAATGGCAGTATCCCTCGACTCCGGACAACGAGTAGAAGTAGCAGACACTGGCTCCATCGTGTGTAGCTAGTTGCAACAAGTAAACAGAGGAATATAAAAGAAAAGAAAATTGCAACTACGCTGCTAAGTGGTTCTCCTGCCAAACGCAAAATACAAATGAGTAGAACAAAACAGGAGATCCAGCCACGAAGATCGTTGAAAAAGGCAGTTATAAACTCCAAGTTGAAATCAAAAAGTCTTTTATTACAGCAATATAAAGGAGGATAAGCGCTTTCGTAGATACACGCTTCTTCAGATAACAATATACATCATAAAAAATGCTTAAATATAAAAATATGCGGGAAAAGACTTTTAAAACCAATTAATCAATTAAAACATAATCAGCTATCAGGATTTTTAAAAGGCACAGTGTCAAATTCACTAGAATCACTGAAGTATAAACAACGAAACACTTCTAATGCACTATTTGATTCATTGAACTAAATAAGAATACATTATGTTAGCATATACATTAAATAATATAATATAATATATCAAATCCTTTTAGACACATGAATATAGATATAGCGCTATTAAAATAATTCATATATTCTTATAAAATGATTTAAAGAAATCTTAAATAAATTTTATACAAAATGATATAACAGATAAAAGCAGTGCTCTGCTTATATAATAAACATTATATAAATCAATTTCAAATATATATCGATTCAGCGTACTGTTTGATGTACTAACTCTAACTAAAAAATGTATACTTCTCTATGATATAAAGTAAAAAATGTATATATAAATGAACATCATGCATGCATATATATATAAAAAATGTATGTATAAAAATATATATAAAAAATGCATCCTATCGTTCAAGTAATGGTTTAATAGATACATAAAAGTTCAGGCCTGGAAATAAATGTGCACTGAACTTCAAAATCCACTTCAATTCTGCAGAAGCTAATTCATTATCCGAGTCCCCTCCTCTTAAACTCTCCTTTAATACCTGTAAAACTCTAAAGCGAAAACTGTGTGAAGGATATTCTAACACATGTTTTGCTAGCGCATTGGTGTCGGTACCTTTGCGTATGTCATAAATGCGCTAGCAAAACATGTGTTAGAATATCCTTCACACAGTTTCCGCTTTAGAGTTTTACAGGTATTAAAGGAGAGTTTAAGAGGAGGGGACTCGGATAATGAATTAGCTTCTGCAGAATTGAAGTGGATTTTGAAGTTCAGTGCACATTTATTTCCAGGCCTGAACTTTTATGTATCTATTAAACCATTACTTGAACGATAGGATGCATTTTTTATATATATTTTTATACATACATTTTTTATATATATATATGCATGCATGATGTTCATTTATATATACATTTTTTACTTTATATCATAGAGAAGTATACATTTTTTAGTTAGAGTTAGTACATCAAACAGTACACTGAATCGATATATATTTGAAATTGATTTATATAATGTTTATTATATAAGCAGAGCACTGCTTTTATCTGTTATATCATTTTGTATAAAATTTATTTAAGATTTCTTTAAATCATTTTATAACAATATATGAATTATTTTAATAGCGCTATATCTATATTCATGTGTCTAAAAGGATTTGATATATTATATTATATTATTTAATGTATACGCTAACATAATGTATTCTTATTTAGTTCAATGAATCAAATAGTGCATTAGAAGTGTTTTGTTGTTTATACTTCAGTGATTCTAGTGAATTTGACACTGTGCCTTTTAAAAATCCTGATAGCTGATTATGTTTTAATTGATTAATTGGTTTTAAAAGTCTTTTCCCGCGTATTTTTTATATTTAAGCATTTTTTATGATGTATATTGTTATCTGAAGCGTGTATCCTAAAGCTTTATCCTCCTTTATATTGCTGTAATAAAAGACTTTTTGATTTCAACTTGGAGTTTATAACTGCCTTTTTCAACGATCTTCGTGGCTGGATCTCCTGTTTTGTTCTACTCATTTAAATTAATGAAATATATATATTAAAATGGATCCCCTTCAAATATTCAAAAGGCCATTTCATTGAATTTTATTTTCACAAGATGAAAATTGTGAAAACAAAATACCCGAATGGTGAATTTTTTCCCAGGACAAGTAAGTACTTGGCCAACATGCCCTTTTCTACACTGTAGTGTGATTCTGGAGTTGGTGTATACAGTTAGGGGGTGAGGGGGTATAGCCCCTCACCTAAATGGGTTTTATTTACTCCACTGTGTGTTTTGTTGAAGTTTGGGCAAAATTTGCCATTCAGGTATTTCGTTTTCAGAATTTTCATCTTGCGTAAATGAAATTTGATGACATGGCCTTTTGGATATTAGAAGTAGATCCGTTAAAACATATGGCTTTGTTAAAATCCGATCAGGTAATAAAAATAGTACAAGAAGGTGCAATGAGAGTAACAGCTGAATATAGAGAAGAGTTATACAGCCAGTACATTGCTCTGCAATCAAAGCAGTGCTGTTTCATAAATGTTTTTGCTGATGTTGTCAAGACTGCAGAGTTTGATTCAATCTTTTGCAAGTGTAGTTCCTATTGTCAGATGCTCAGCTGTATTACTGCATAGGGAGTTTGTGATTGTAGCAGTTGCTTTTGTGCATCATGCTCACCTATTTTATATACCTTTGCATTTTTTTGTCTTTCCAAATGTTTTTTGAATGTCATTCCAAGTAACGGTAATTTTGTTGAGCTCTGTATGCTAAGCAATGCATCACCATTTCTTAGAGTTCAGGTACCAAGCTGCTGTATTTCTGGTTTGTAATCTACCTTGTCTCTACTCCACAGTCTAGTCCACGATTCACAATCTTGTGGATCACATTTGCATACCTATTGCTTACCTGGACTTTTCCAGATATATATGTTGCTCCTCTGTTGTGCATGGGTTTCTTTATTAGTCAAGCAGGGTTATGGTACATGCTTCTAACCAATCATCTGCCTTTTAGGATAACTATAACATTCCAGCATAGACCTCATAAAAAAGAAGGTAATTATTTGTTTGTGTACATTATTACTGAGGCATTTTTGAAATAATGTCTCCAGTCTGGAGGCCATGTAGTGAAAATGTATTATTTATTTATTAACATTTGTTTACTGGGAAAGTCCAACTGGGTCCAGAGTACCCATTTTCAGCAGAGGCCTGGGAAGAAAAGCTTTGACACATCAAAATTCATAAGCAAAGTATACAGTGGAATAATGAATTACTGCTAAAATATAAGCAGAAGGCAAATATGCATTTGGACATCACCTCCAGTGAATTAACCACATCAAATTTCATAGGCAGAAAAAACATAATATAAAAGTTTACATTATGCATAAGCAGGGAATGAGTACATACATAACTGCAAATACGAAAAAGGCAATAGACATTTGGTCATAGTATGCAAGTGAATTGGAATAGTAGTATGATATTTAATAAAGGCAAAATCAGGATGAAAACAAAAAGAGAGTTTTGGTAGGAGAATAAATGAGAAGATATGATGACTATTAGTGGAGGTTAAGAATAAAATGAAAGCAAGGTGTACTTGATGAGAAGCAGTGAGGGCTAATCACCAAAGACAGGGGAGAAATAGAGATAACGAGTAAGTAGATAAGAAAGGAGAGGTAGGAAATTTAGTGGCTGTTATAGGAAAAATGGGTGCAAGTGTGATTTTTATTTAGGTTTGAACAAGAGCAAATCCATGATTTGGTCAGAAATTCTTTTAATTCATGTTTCAAGGACAGACTGTTCAAGTTTGCTCTGTTGTTTATATGGATGCTGGTCCATTCTTTGGCCACAGAGTGGGAGTAAAGGCTTTGCCCAGCAGATTTATTAGGTTTATGCAATGAGAGGAGTTGTTTGTCTTCTGGTCTCAGGGCTTTTAGGTGGATAGCTCTGGAGTATAGAAGTGAGGACAGGGCAGGATATAGGCTTATAAATAACGTTATGGGCAGTTATGAGTTGTAAATAGTTGAGGTGGTGTGGTAGTTCAAGCCATTTAAGAGACTGCATGGCAGTGGAGTGACTGGTGAGGTATATAACATTAGTTGCAAACTTAGCTATTTTATTGTAGTATGATTTGAGTTTTGATTTAAGTGTGGTATGGAGATTGGTGAGAGTAGGAGCACCATAAAGGAGTGAAAGTAATAGGTATGCGATGGTGAGAGTGGTTTTGATAGATGTGTTTAAAAACTGTTGATACTTGTAGAGCATCCCCAGCTTCTCATGGGTTTTTCAATATGGTTTTAGATATGAAAATCAAATTTAAGATTTTCATCTATTGTTACACCTAATAGTTTGGTGTGGAGAAGTACTTCAATTGCAGTATTATTCTGGGAAAGTATCTTAAACTTGGATTTATTTAGCAGATGCATTTTTAAAGTAAAGAGAAGGAGTTTGGATTTCTTGGGGTTAAGTAATAGTTGGGAATTACTAAGCCGGGATTCAATAGAAGTGAAGGCTTCTTGGGTTATAAGTTGAAGGTGTGACAGGTTTTCTGAGGATGAGATAATGGTTGAATCATCCACATATCAAACTAGAAAGCCTTGACAAGAGGAGGTATGAAGATTATTGATAAAGACATTGAAAAGAAAGGGATCAAGAATAGAGCCTTGGGGTATACCAGTGATATTATGTCTAGGATGAGTTGGAAACTTGCTACTTTACAAACTGCTGGATACTGGATGAATAGCTAGTAATCCATTTCCCTTTGACAGAGGAGGAGGAAAGTCCAAGTACTGAAAGTTGATGAAGGAGTTTAGAATGAGAACAGTATCAAATGCCTTAGACGGATCAATAAATAGGGAGGAGACAAGTTTACCAGAGTGTCTAGTATTATTGTTAGTATTCATAAAAACAAGTCATGATGTTGTTGTATTATGGCCTGAATCCATGTCGAGTTGAGCTTAGGAGTTCATTTGGGAGAAGATGATTAAGAAATTGCTCATGGACATATTTCTTTATTAGTTTGGATATAGGGGACAGGATAGCAATGGGACAATAGTTGGATATTTCAATGAAGTTAACTTCTTTATGAAGGAGAATGATAAATTACTTTTTCCAAAGTGTTAGACCTATGTTTCTATAATGGATCTGTTGGTAAGAATGCTAACAGGATAAGCTATGGCCTCTGTAGCTAGTTTGAGGTATTCTGTAAGAAGGTTATCTACAGAAGTTGAGATGGGTTTGAGCTTACACAGAATTTTTATGAGGGTTGTGGGAACAGGTTGTAATGTGAAATGTGGAAAATTTATGGAGGGTTCTTGAGAGAAGTGAGGTAGAAGAGAGGAAGAAGGAGAGAAGGAGAATTACTAGTAGTGCTTTGAGAATGAGAAACAAAATCTAAGGAGGAGGAGGAGGTGGGATGCATTTATCGTTAAATTGGATATTCTGTCAATACAATAAATATTAAATATACTGGGAGTTCAAAGGACTGATTTTTCAGGATGTGGATTAGGGTCCCTTTTGATTTTAAGACTGAGTAATGAAATAATAGATGACTAGAATTTGGGGGGTTATTTTTGTGGGTGGTTTGTTGTTCAGTGCAGAAGTATTTTTATCTTTAGTAACTTGTTTTCTAACCTGATTGCAAAGTTGTTTAAATTTATGTTGTCATGCAGTGGATCTATTCTTTAGCTATTCTTTCCGTGCTTTATCCCTATCTGTTATTAGTTGCTTACTTAACTTTGATAGCCATGAAACATGGTTGGATTTGGTTCTTTTTTGTACAAATAGGATATACACTGTTAATGATGTTAGGAACTGTAGTATTAAAATGATGTAGTGCATCATTAAGAGGTAGAGCTTTTAGCACAGACCACATAGTTTATAGAATTTAGTAAGTCAAGGAAAGACTGTTGGTTGAAATTAAACAGTTCATTTTGTAGTGATGTTCTTTTGATATATGGGAAATAGTTCTATATGCATATTAAGGGCAGATGGTCACTTAGGAAGGGTGCCAGCTTTTGTAAATGTATTTGGTTCTGATACAAGGATCCAGTCGAGGATGGAGCTCAGATTGTTATTTTTGTAATATATAGTCTGTGTTGTGATGAGCTGTAAAAAATCTAAAGAGGTTCATACTGGTAGTTGGGAAATCAGATGTTAGGTTTTGCAGTTTGATATTGACATCCCTAAGATAATGGTTTTGTTTGGAATTGTAGTTGATATCTAAGATATATCTTCTAGTATTGGGATATTATGACTAGGGGGGATGCAGAGTACAGTAATGCATAAACCTTTTGTATTATTTATTTTTAAGATGGTGATTAGTATTTCTGCACTAGCAAATTGTGGAATGGGATTTGAATACAGTTCAGGGTATAAGTATTTTTTTTATCTTTAGTAACGTATTTTGGGGGTAAAGTAATGCGATTCATCTGGCTTTTTGATGAAGCCTGTCTGCTCTGGGACAAAGTAATACAATTCCTACAGCTTTTTTGAAATCTGTCTGCTCTGATTATATTATAAGCAGGGGGTAGAACTTCAGAGTCTTTTATATTAGCTTTCAATCAGGTTTCTATGGCAGCTAAGACATCTGGGGTCAGTTATGATATCTAGGCATGAATGTCTGCTGTATTATTGCAGATGCTGTAAAGATTCAATGTAACAAGTTTAATTTCCTGGCTTAGTGTAAGCTTGTTGGTGGTAGGGTAGGACCTGAATTTGGGTGGATGTGTCCACACTGGGATCTGTGACAGAAATGGTTAGAATAGAGTTTATTTTTGATAGCATTTGTTATGAAGAAAGTTTGGAGTTTGGTAGTATTGGTTTTAGAGCAAGTGTGCAATATTTTACGTTTTGAGGATTTTAAGAAGAAAATATTAAATAAGCTAAGAGAGATAGCAGAGTAGCTTGTAGTCAGGTCATAAGTAGTAGTAGTGGTTGTGGCAGTAGTTCTATGCACATTAGTTATTGTTGAAGATATGGACATCATACATGTAAAATAAGGAGGAATGCTATTACAGAGAACAGAACCAGCAAAGGTGCTGAAAATTGACCATTATTGGAAGATCTTTATAAAACAGTGATTAAAGTTCAGAGAAAGGTTAAGTGGAGCAACTATATAGTGTGAAGGGAAAGTAGAAGGGAATAGCAAGAGTAATGAAATATGCGTGAGGATTGGTTGCCATGGTATGGGGAAGAGCTAGGGAAATTATCAATGTAAACAAGGTGGGGTGAGTGGGAATTGGAGGTAGGGTAGGGGAGTGGAGTGAACCCAAGCAGAGCAGGTTGCACTAGGCCACAGAGTCAGTATTCTGGAAAAGAAATAATCAGTAAGGAAGTATATTTTGTGAATTTTTTTATACTATTGATGTTAAGATGAAATTGCAAGCATATTAATTTACTAAAGTTTCCTATTTTTGTTTATGAAGATGACTACTTATACGGAGTATAATCAAATAGAAAAGGCATAGTCATATTTATACCAGGTAATTTAAATTATATCTATGAGGCTAACTGCAGCTATGGTACAAATAAATGAGAGTAAAGAATAAAAAGAAAAAAAATTGACTACTTGTGAGGGGAGTTAGAAGTAAAATAGTTGCAGATGGGGTCATACAGTAAGGAAGATGTGTCAAGAAGAAACTCTGCCCGTGGTTGAATTGCAACTTATCTATGGGTTAAAATTTATTTAGATAGGTTGATTCTCATGGTTATATCCCAATATTGTGTATGTACCAATTAAAGTACATAGGAAAGGATATTTATGGTATTATTGGGCTTACATTACCTTTAGTTATTAAGTAGGAGCTAGTAATACAATAACATTGCTAAGGTAAATGTATATACAAAGAACAGACTGTATTGCCTTATCTCTCCCTTGTTGAAGCAATCTTGTGGTTCAAAATATTTGGTCTTTGTAAATGTTTTATTATAGGACAACAGGACATTCATGCTTGGAAAGGCACAGGAATAGCAGATGGTCAGGAAGGATTAACTTTTGTACCTACTGAGAAAAAATATGGTAGTTTGTAAGGAGAGGTAGTAGTAAGTGAAGTAATGATAAACAGAAATAATGATAAGATAGCATAAGGTCAAAAGAGAAAGCAATTATTTAAAAAGAAAGGGTAGCATCCAAATGACCACTGAGACAGCTATGACTCTAATTACATTGCCAGATAGCTAATGACCTCAGGATGAACATAGGGATGATATACAATAAAAAAGGTTGTTCCATTCTACAACAGTGCAATAAGGCAAAATTAAAAATGTACTACCTGATAAGAAAAACTCTAGACAATGTCATTTTGAGAAATGCAATATTGATGTTCCCAGTTAATGTCACTTCATATGTCATTAACTCATTCAAACCTAGCTTGTAACTTGTCCAAAAAATAAAAACATTAAACACACTCAGGTTTTGTTTTTCCATACAATGAAGCAGAATATATGCATTATAGTACAGCATTCACTAATATAAATTTGTTAGACAGAATACAGAGAAAGGTCACTAGGAAAGTAAATGGAAAGGAAAGAAAGCTTTATGAGGAAATGTAAAGTGCCTGAGGGTATCAGTCTACCAAACAGAAGAGAAAACAAGGTATTATTTTGATCAGCAAAGACATTGACAGGAATTGCAAAAGGAAATGAGCTGAAGAAGAGGGGTGGGAAAAAGTGAAGTATTGACTTTCCAGTTAATGGTCAAGGCTTAGTTTGGACAGTTTGATAGGGTGATAGACAAATGGAACAATGTCCCAACATGGGTACATAAAGCAAATATTTTAAAAAGGCATTGCACTAGTGAAAAATGGAAGGGGGTGGATGGGAGTGGCAGCAGCAAGGTGATAACTTCAATGTTGAGGTATAGTAGGCAGACCATCAGCCTTCTGCTGACTTAAATAGATATTTATATATGTATGCATGCATGCATGTATGTATGTGTGTATGTGGTTTACCCACAGGCTTTCACAGACATTCACCATCAAAGCTATTTCTGAATGTATAAATGCAAAGTATATCCTCCCTGAAATGGCACAATCATGTAGTTCACTAATTTGAAAATTTAAGTAGTGCTATAAGTTGGAATGATGCAAAAGAGGACTAGGCCAAGAGAACTATTGGGAATGGAGAAACTATTTAAAGGTCAAATGTACTAAGAAAAGGAAAGGCCAGAAGAATTCAATGGCTAGAGGAAGGAAACACACAAACTCTGGTATGCAGGACATAGAGGACTATAGCTCAAGAACCATGAGGGCAGTGTATGAAACACTGACATCTTGAAGATAGAGAAACCCATGCTGCATATTTAAGGCTGCTATTTCCCTGAGGGTTGCTGCAAACATAAGTCATACTGCTGTTGCCATTTGAGAGTACAGCTGCATGTGTGGGTCATGGCATCATCCAGAGTACCACTCAGAGGGAGGAACTGAGGAACTGAGGGAAAGCACTGATCACCATTTCCAAAATGTTGGGGAAGTACAGAAGGCAAACTTCATGACTTCTCTTCCGGATGATGCCAGCACATCCAGTGACACACTCAAGATGGTAATACAGCAATTTCTTGCAGAGAGCAGCATTATTTGCAGCAGGTGATGAGGAGGTCTTACAGGAAGCTGTATCCTCTGCCGTGGAAGACACTACCCTCTCTAGGCAGTATAACAATTTATGGCATCCCCTGCAGATGGAACACTCAGTATGCAAAGCATCCTGCTAAATGATGAAAATTCTCTGTATGTTGTGCTCACTGCTGTGGGCAACCTGCATGACTTGTCCATGTCACAGGTTTGGATGATGGATGACATATTTCCTACCTGAATGGTAGTATGTCAGCAGCTTTCCACCAGCCATGGTTGTGTTGGTACTGGTGAAGCCAATAAGTAAATATACCATTGGTGCATGTGTCGATGTCTATCAAATCAGAGGACATATGTCAGGACATGTTCATATGTGTTGCAAATATAGCAAAGAAAGTGGGGATACAACTGTATCCAGGTGATATCATTATGAATTTTGAGAGGGAGGCATACAATTTGGCCCTACAGCAAGCCCACAAGAATATCAGTTCTATTTGTCCCAAATACTTGGTGCCATGTGCAGAAATGTGATTTGCAGCAAAAATATGGACGTAGCCTAGAGTATCAGCTGGAGGTGAAACAACAGTTGGCCTTATCACTCCTACTAGCAGAAAAGATTCCAGCAGCATGCAGGGGGCTCTGTGACACTATGTCCAAAAGAAGCACTGAGCTGTTTAGCTGATTTGGGGACACATACATACTTGGGCATCTGAGATTGCATGACAAGTGTTAACAAGCAAAGCCATCTGCCACCCTTCTTTATGCCAACATTCTGGTCAGTGCACAGCTGAGCCATCTGCCACAAACATAAAATAGTGTGGAGGGTTGGCACAAGAGGCTTCAGATGCTTTGGTGTACATACCGCATTGGTCTCTATGGAGAACAAGACAGGATCTCCATGTTACATGATGCTGAAAGCATGGGAGTGTGCCAGTTCCAAAACAGAGTAAGTAGCAGCATTGGAATGCCGCATTTAAAAGTTTTGTGTTCAAACATAGTGATATGCCTGTCGGACAGTATGTGAGTGGTATGGCAGACAACCTTAGCGTGTAACATGACCCATGAGAGCCTGTTTGATGATCTAGTAAGGGCACAATGCATTGGCATGCTGCTGTGAAGACTGTTGATGTCCATCAGCATACAGTTTTATCCATATATATGCACAGATTTGGGGCAGAAGGGCTCAAATTTATCCTTGTTAATATAACATTGGGGTCCATGATCTGAACATAATTGCTGTTATATCCATGCACAATGTTGATTGCCTACACACATTGGGTAATCTGTTACTCAAGTTCATTTCTTATGTGCACATTCCATTCCATACCACTATATATTGTCATTTTTTGTGTATATATGGTTTGCTTTCACTGAAACAAAAAGAATATGTCTGGAATTTTTTTGACAAAAAGCTGCTTGTACCAGGTATGGTCTTTTATATAGTACACTGTGGATCTGATGATTTCATTCTCATATTTCCTAAGCTTTGTGTACCAATAGGGTGCTCACAGTGGGCTGTCCCTTACTTTGTTTGTAGGCATACACTTTGTTGAATTATTCTCAGTAATGTCTAAAAACATGATGATGTTACTGCGAATAATTTGCAGCAAATTAACTGCACTTTACACACCCATTGACATGCCACATTTGCTGACTATGTTGTTTCTAGACAGTTATTGTGAGGTGTAATGATCTATCCCAGACTATCACAAGTTGATCGTTTTTCATGTAAAAATTCCATCCATCTATTTAGTGCATATCTGCTCTCCTACTCCTCTCAGCCCCTTTCCAGCCATGGCTTTTGGGGGATATCTGCCCTACTAATCATAAAGGATCCTCCACATTTACAGCAATTTGGAATTATCCATTTGCATTCTGGTTAAGTCAATTTTTCAGTCTAAACCAAGGCATAGCAAAGCCAAAATGAATTCATTCTAAGAATATAGATGTCTGTAAATATAAGGAATCTAGTAAGGGAGACAAAAAGACAATCAGAGAGAGAGAGATAGACAGGAACTAAGAAAAGCAGGAAAAAAAGCATACAAAGGTCACAGGGAGAAACAGCAACATACTTAGAAAAGACCATGCTGTAGATACTGTGTTATAGAGCATCCTCATAAGAGTTCATACCATTTATTTATTTATTTATTTTACATTTGTTGACGGGGAGAGTCCAAATGGATTGCAAGTCCATTTTCAGTGGAGGCCCAGGGAGAAAAGCTCCAGGAGAACAATTTTTTACAAAACATAGTTTTAAGGACAGACTTTTGACATACAATTTCCATAGAAGAGACTTTGATATACATATTAACTAACAGATAGGATACATTTGTTCTCTACAATATAATATTAAATTTTAGAAGATATTCCAGAGTTTAGGATTTGTGTGATAGATTTACTATCAAAGTAAAAGCAGAGATACATAGAATAAAGCTCCGAGAGAGCAGATGATGCTCAGTATATTTGAGAAGGATAACAAATTGATTCACTGTATGTCTTCGCCTGGTTTTAGTTGAGAAGGTTAACAAATTGATTTACAATATGTCTTTTTCTGGTTTTAGTTGCTTATGGAGAGCTAAACATTGCTGGGGTAGTTTTCCCTAACTCCTGGAGAGATGGGATGAGCAGTAGATTAACAGTCCTAAATGAGTACAGTACTATGATTGGTTGGCTTAGCAGAGTTACTTAAGTTAGGTGAAGTGTTCTAATGAGACATTCGCCAGAGGGGATACAGGAGCACAGTTGATTATTCAAAAAGTGAGTTTTAACAAATTTCTTGAACTGTGATGGAGATTTGTTGTCAGTTATGTGGGTAGGAAGGGAGTTCCAGGTTTTTGCTATACAGTGGCTGTAGACAGACGTACCAGCTTCATTGTTATATTTGGTTACTTTGAGGAGGTTTTGTGTGCTAGACCTCAAGGGCCTGGCGGTTGTATAAGGTTGCAAAAGATTTTGTAGGGCTGAGGTGTTTTCAGAGTTATGTATTATTTTGTGGGCTAGTGATAGTTGATTGAGTTGAAGTAGTAGTGGTAGTTCCAGCCAATTGAGTTTTTTTAGGCATTCACAGTGATGTGTTATGATGGGAGAGGTTGTACCGAATTTGGCTATCTTATTATAACAACTATCAAGTTTGTTTAGGTTGGATCTGTGGAGATTTGTAAGCATGGGGGAGGCATAAAGTAGGGTATATAGTAGTTTTGGAGTGGTCAGTGAGGAATTTTTTATTGTGATACAATAGGCCAAGTTTTTTTATGTACTTTTTTATGGTTATAGAAATATGTAGGTCATATCTAAGGTGATTATCAATTTCAACCCCTAAGAGTTTGGTATGATTTGTGGGGGTGATTGTGGCCCCAGGATGGAGCTTTGGAGTACTCCTAGGGAGACTGG
The DNA here is from genome assembly GCF_019279795.1 of Protopterus annectens. NCBI lineage: Eukaryota > Metazoa > Chordata > Ceratodontiformes > Protopteridae > Protopterus > Protopterus annectens. The sequence continues at coordinate 1,325,708,820 of NC_056743.1, forward strand.
TAGGGAGTGAGAGAGTTGGTTTTACCACATAACAGCTTGTTTCCTTTCCTCTAGGTAGTTTTTGAACCAGGAGATGGCAGGGGTGGTAAGGTTTAGAGTTGCTAGTGAAAGAAGGAGTTTATTGTGGTTAACCATATCGAATGCTTTAGACAAGTCAAGGAAGGTGACAGATACAAGGAGTCCTTTGTTTCTGTGAGTATTGACAATGTTGATGAATTCTGTTAGTGCGGTGGAGGTGCTATGGAAGGGTCTAAAGCCATGCTGTGTTGCTATTACCTTATTTTCTAGGAGATATTTCATTAGTTGCTTATGTATTACCCTTTCTAAAATTTTAGATAAAAGGGGTAGTATGGCTATAAGGCAGTAGTTATTGAATTCCAGGGAGGTTCCCCCTTTATGTAGAGGGATGATATGTGATATTTTCCATAGCTTGGGTGCTATACACTCAGAGATGGATCTGTTAATTAGGATGGAGACAGAATGATATGGCTTCTGCAGCCAAGTGGAGGTATTCAGCAAGTAATTTATCTGTGGCTAGAGACGTTGGTTTGAGCTTGCGGAGTAGTTTTTCAATGGATTTGGTTGGTTCTGGGTGGAAGCTGAACTTGGGGCAATTATTAGTTGAAGGTGGGGGGTGGATTTGCAGGGGTGGGGATGTTGCCATAGAGTTGGTTGTTTGCAAGGGTCTGGATGGTTTCTGTAAAGTATTTATTAAATTGAATGGGGATGTCTTCTTGGTTGTTATCTATTTTTGGGTTTGGGGTAGTTGTTTTACCTTATTGTAGAATAGAGTTAATTGCTGTCCAACATTTTTGTGGGTTGTTCCTGTGCTTATCCTGTAACTTTTGGTAGTAAGATGTTTTGTCTCTTTTGGTGATTTTTTTGGCTTTGTTATGTAGTTCAACATATATTTGTTTGTTCAATTGGGATTTGCTGTTGAGGTAGTTGGTCCAGGCCTTGTTTCTTTTTTTGAGGAGGGATTTTGTGTCTGGGGTTAACCAGGGGGTATATTTAGTTTTAATTCTTGTTGTTCTGGAAGGGGTGTGATGGTTAAATGTGTTTAATAAGATAGTATTGAAATATAGTACAGCTTCATCAAGAGGGAGGTTTTTAGGGGGGTCCAGTTGCACATTTTTAGGTCATTTATAAAGTTGGAGCTGTTAAAGTGTGTTTTGTTTCTAATTAGGCACGTAGATATTAGGGTCAGTTGTTTTGATTTTGATCTGAGTAAGAATGTGGTTTGTGGTCACTAAGGGTGTCTGGTAGACACCTTGCTAGGGATATCAGTGATGGGTGGGATATGAGTATCCAATCTAGAGTGGATTAGTGTTTGGTTCTCTTGTCTGTTCTTGTGGGGTAAGTGGTGAGTTGGGTTAGGCCATGTAGGTTAATATGGGAGAGTGGGTTATGACTGGAACAGTTTTGACAGTCAGTATTAAGGTATCCTAATATTATGCTTTCCTGGGGGAGGGAGTTAGATATCCATTCTAGGAGTTTTTCTGTAATGGGGATGTTGATGCATGGAAGGATGTAGCATCCTATGATGTTGATGTGTTTACTATCATTAAGTTTTAGTTTTGTTAGAGTGAGTTCAACTTTATCGAGGTCTGGGGTTGTTATGTCTACTTTCTCAAGGATGAGGTGAGATTTATACACTATAGCAACAGCCCTGCTTTTTTACCTATTCTGACACTACGCATTATATTGCAACCTGGTGGAGTGATTTCATTGTTGTGGTTGCCTGGTTTAAGCCAAGTCTTTGTTAGTATGACTATCTCAGGTTGATAAAAGGAGAGTAGTGCCTGAAGGTTGTGGACTTTGTTTAGTATACTTCTGACATTTAAATTTTAAATGAGGAGCATGGATTTGTCTCGGTGGAGTAGGGTATCATTCAGGTTGAGGGTTGGGGCTCCTAGATTTTGTGAGCCTAGGTTTGGGTGTATATCACTGCAGCTAATGAGTTGGGGTCTGAGGTAAAAATAGAGTTTGAGTAGTTTGTTTAGGGTCTTAAAGTTCTTTAGAGTTGTTTGGGATTGGTAGTGTGATGGCTGTAATCTGTGTGCATAGTGGTAAATAAGGAATGTTTGGTAGTGATATGGGACTAGTTGAGTAAAAGGGTATGTTGTAATAATGTTAGTGGAAGTTGTTTTTCTTGGTATGTGGATACAATTAAGTTGTTTTTGGTGGTAGGTGATAGAAGTTAGCAGTGGGAGGGTGGATACACCTAGGAACAATAGTAAGAGGTGTATGTATGTGGCTTTGGGTAGTTTGGGCATGGTTTGGTTGGGTTTGGTCATGAGTGTGAGATCTGCTTGGGATGGGGTGGGTGTGGTGGATGATGAGAGGTGTTGTTTGTGATTGTAAGGTAGTTAGATGGAAGACTGTGCTTTACGGGATGTGGAATAGTGGAAGAGAAGGAAACGGGTACAGGAGTGGGGCAGATTCAGTGATTGGTGGTTAGCATGAGGGGAGTGGCTAAGTTTAGTTGAAATGTAGCACTAGTGGGGGTGGGTGGAAATAGGGGGCAGGGAGGGGAGCCGAGTGAGCCTGAGCGCAGTGAGATGAACACTAACACCAATTATAACCCTGGGCTAACTTGTTTCTTTTCTTTGTGCACCAAATATATCTTTTCACTTGTTTCTGTTTACACCAAATGTGTCTGTTTGGATGTATTGTACTAGTTTAATTTACTTATACTTATGCAGTCACACTGAAAAGGGTCTGGGGAAGCTTTCTCACCACAAGCAGGCCAAAAGATAACTTTCAAAATGGCGCCACTCAAGGATACCCACTAATATAGACTAGTTAATGTGCAAGGGGGAGGAGGGAGTTAGAGGAGGGGGATACAAAATGGGGGAAGGTATAACCAGAAAATGCAGGTAGAGATCTGGCCCGCCCCCTCACAGAAGACAGCAAAGAAAAGCAATCAGCATAAGAAGTGGATGTCTTGGAGCTGTAATGTAAGTGTAAGCAAGGAAGAGGTCGAAGCAGTAAATTAGGAGTGTAAGCAGTTAGTTGCAGAAGCACTACTTTGTGGCCTTGGTGAGCAAGTATAACAAAGGAAGGTAAATCTATCTTAGGGACAAAATACACCAAGTAAATGGTACTTGCCTTACTTTACAAGTATTCAGTGTGGAGGCAGATCTATTTGGGACAAGAAACAGCAAGTATATTGTTAAGTTATGCCACCCAGTGGCAATAGACAAAGCTATAGTTGCCTGGGGGGGGGGGCTTGCAGGTGTGCACGCTGGCCAAAACAATGTTTAAAAAGATAACTAGTAAAAGTAACAAATGTGCTGTAAAAGGAAATGTAAATAACCAGTCACAATGTTTAAAACATAACTGTTAAGGACCACATCTGCTAATAACAAAAACTGCAAATATCCAGTCACCTATGCAGACTTGTCTGGTAGGTATCCTTATTAAAAAGTGCTATTCTTGGCTTGCAATAACTGTAGGGAGAAACTGGACCATAGCAGTGATTTTATCTGGCAATGTTGCAGTTACAGGGGGGAGACCTGAGCTGCGATGATGCAGGTAGATCAAGTGTGCTATGCAGACTTGTCTGGTAGGTATCCTTATTAAAAAGTGTTATTCTTGGCTTACAACAACTGTACGGAGAAACTGGATCATAGCAGTGGTTTTATCTGGCAATGTTGCATTAGCAGTGGTGGTGGGGGGGACCCAAGCTGCAATGATGCAGGTAGACCAAGTGTGCTATGCAGACTTGTCTGGTAGGAATCCTTATTAAAAAGTGTTATTCTTGACTTGCAATAACTGTAGGGAGAAACCGAACCATAGCAGTGGTTTTATCTGGCAATGTTGCAGTTGCTGTGGGGGGGGGTGGACCCGAGCTTCGATGATGCAGTTAGACTAAGTGTGCTATGCAGACTTGTCTGGTAAGTATCCTTATTAAAAAGTGTTATTCTTGGCTTGCAATGACTGTAGGGAGATACCGGACCATAGCAGTGGTTTTATCTGGCAATGTTGCAGTTGCTGGGGGGGGGACCTGAGTTGCGATGATGCAGGTAGACCAAGTGTGTTGCAGGTGTGCACACTGAAAAGGGTCTGGGGAAGCTTCCTTACCACAAGCAGGCCAAAAGATAACTTTCAAAATTATTACCATTGTTAAATGAGGCACAGGGAGAAGCTGTCCCTCAAGAGATTGGCATCTAAAATAAGTTACCAACTGGGCTCAAGTGCAGTACCAGCATTCAACTTGTGTGAGGACTTGCTTTGGTCCTCAGCTTTGGGTTGACGGGGTGTCAGGTGACCTAGCTATGGCTCTTTTCAGCCCTATGAAATTTTTGTGTGAATGTAAGAGGAAGAATAATATGGCTGTAGCATTCAGAGGCTGAAGTATAAGGGATTTGCATTTCTAGACTGCGGTGGTGGTGCTGCGGTAGCGTTGCCGCCTCACAGTAAGATTTTGTCCTGTTTGATTCTCAGCTAGAGCGTCTTCTGTGTGGAGACATGCGTGAATAGGCGTACCTTCATTGAAGGTTGTGCGTCAGGGCTGGCAACTCCGCACATAAGAATCTACTGCCAATCATTAGCGGACCGGAGTTCTGCTGTGGCGACCCCTAACCAGGAAAAGCCAAAAGACACAACAACAAAAACAGAGAAACACATTTCTAAGTCAAAGAGAGCCAGGGAGACAGAGTAACAAAACATATGTTAAGAGCATGACAGAAAGTAATTGATAGAAAAGCCGAGAAAGAAAATGGAGAAAAAGAAAACAACAAGCTTTGAAATATGTTCATTCTAGAAAATGTGTAATGTGCCTTTAAAATGTGTGCTGCAGTACTGAGTGTGGTAATGTTTCTCTTATCAGTTATTCAGGCAAACATTGTGTATTAATTATAAAGTTGGGCCTACAAAATGGTTGACTAGCTTTTAGTAACTACATTCTGAGCTTATACAGTAGATGGTAGAGATAATAGGAAATATTTACTTTGTGAGAGCTAGACTTGAAAGTATTCAATATAATGACTTCTTTGAAAGGCTCCATTTTGCTGAGTATAAAATCAGGGTGGGAAAAAAACTTTATCTTCACAGACACGGGTCAGATCTAGCTTATGATCAAATTTGCTGCAAAATCCAGATGGTTTAGAAGGTTTGATTTGCGCTGTCTTCTTAAGTGCATCTTTATACTTATGACATTAGTAAAAAAATGCTTCCAGTAGTACTTCAGGCTTGTGTGAGATGTGAGACAGGTCAAAGGTGGAGACTGGCTTCATATTTTTGGAACGTGACTAAAGCTGTCAAAATTTAAGCAAACCTACAACATTTAAATAAGGCAGTGACTAGAGTAGATAGAGTAATGACCCCAGAAATATTTTTTCTTACTTCACAATTGCAGATTGTTAATTGAGATATTAGCAGAAAAAGCAGTTACAACATACTGGGAATCTACGTAAGATCCACAAGCAAAAACATGCTCGCCCAGAGGTTCCTGGACTTTGTTAACACAATTGCTCTAGAACAGATAGTCTGCATCACCACTAGGGACTCTAATGTTATCAACCTACTACTAAACAACATGGGGGGGTTACTGTGCTTCCCCATGAGTGACGCCCTCCCTGGTTAGATCAGACCACAAATCAGTCTCGTTTGAAGTAACTACTGGAAGTGACACCCTGACAGGAACAAAAATTATAAAAAAAGCTTCACCAAAGCTAACTACAGCCTACTAAGCGATGGTATAAAAAGCTTCATACCACCAGCAATCTCAGACATCAATGATCACTATGCAAAAGTGTACAGAAATGCCCTGCACAAACACTTAAGTGAGTGCATAAACTCTGCTGTACCTGACCGGATCAAAACCAGGTCTTTCCGGAAAAACAAGTCACTGTGGTGGACTTCAAGTATAAACAGATTATATAACAAGAGAAAGAGACTGTTGTCCAAAAGCAAGAGGTATATCACTCTGCAGAGGAACAGTTCCCTCCTAAGTCTAAAGAAGAAAATCTTGTAAATTTTTCAAAAGCAAATTACAAAACTAAAATTGCATCCCTGGCCAATGATAATCATAAGGCATTCTTTAACTACATCCAAAGTCTAAAAGGGAATGCTCAGCTATATGCTGAACTGGTTGTAGATGGGATCACTCATACTACACTGGAAGATATTGCAAACCTGCTAGCTGACAGATACATCGCAAACTTCACTCCCCATCCCCACCTACCATATCTCAAAGCATACCTGACATCAGACCTCTGTATGGTATCTGCAGGAACATGTCATCTCACCATTTCAAAAACACAGCCTCAGTGGGACCAGATAATATCCCAGGTTGTTTACTAAACACTCTAAAACAAGACCTAGTGGAACCACTTGGCTTTCTCTTTAATCATAGCTTGACAAATGGCTAAGTTCCTGTAGAATGAAGAACAACAACAGTAATATCCCTGCACAAAGGGGTGACGTCAACTGAACCTGGGAAAACTACAGACCCACAAGTCTAATCAGCCTCATCTACATGGCCGTGGAAAGAATTATCATGGACTTTATCAATAAGGACATAGGTGGTCTCCAAATGCTGGACCCAACCCAGTTTAGCTCTGTTAAGGGTAGAGCATGCTTATTAAACCTGGTAGACTTCTTAGAGAATGTCACCAAAGCCATAGACAAATGTAGTCATGCACACAGCCTATCTCAACCTTGTCAAGGCTTTCGATACAGTTCCTCATTCTGGCATTGTAGAGAAACTCTCCCAGATAGGGATTAACCCTTATGTTACTAGATGGTAGCCAATTGGCTCACTGATAGAACACATGCTGTCACAATCGGTGACTCCACCTCCACCAGCAGACCCATCACTCGTGGAGTACCACAGGGGTCTGTGATTGTCCCCTTACTGTTTGGCATCTATTTCTCAGAAGGCCAGGCCAAAGTAGATGGCCATTGGCTCACCAAGGTGACTGATGATTGCAAACTGGGAGCAATTATTGAGTCCCCCAATGATGTCAACATATTATAAGAAGGGCTAACACAAGCAGATGATTGCTGCCAAAGCTATGGTCTAAAACTAAATGCAAAAAATGCATTATTATTCCCTTTGGCAAAATGGAATTCCCTACAAGTTACAATATTGATAGCACCCCCCCCCCCCCCGAATCCCAACCCAGTGATGTGGGTTGGGAACACAGGTTGATAGCAATCTGAACTTTAACCTGCAAGTTTCCACAGTGGTAAAGAAAGCCTTCTGTGTAGAGCACCTCATAAGCAATGGCACAGCATCCAGGTCAAGGGATATTATAACTCCACTGTACTCAACCCTCATCAGACCACTAATAGAGTATAATGCACCCTTTTGTATGTACCTCACCAGACACCTGCAGCAGCTGGAGAGACCTCAGAGGTTTCTCACTAAGAAAATACAGGAAATCCAAACCATGACCTATGTGGACAGGCTGAAAGCCCTGTCACTTTATTCTGTATCTTATAGGCTGCTGAGAGGTGACTTGTGCCTGGCCTGTAGGCCATTCTCCAACCCTGCCCTAATGGAAATGTTGCACATCTGCAAGTCAAATGGCTCAAGAGTCACTCACTCTAGGGATCATAACCTGGCTTGTGACATTAACAGATCATGCTAGAGAGACAGAGATGTTTCTCAGACACTGCCACTTCTCTGGAATAGACTATCTATTCATGTAAAACAGCACTCCTCGCTGGCCCTATTCAAATGCATCCCAGATGACTGGATGGGAGACTGTAAATTCACCCCTGGGGTGGCACCCATGTTCCTCATGGACAGGGATATCTGGTGTTGATCACAGACCAGCTTTGTTCATAAATTAATTCTGCAAACTACCCAAAAAAGAACAAATGAGGATACGTGGGATTAACATGGCTAGGCTTATGAAGGCTCTAGGACCGCTAGCCTCGTAACCTCCTATGAACCTATGAACCTATATCAAAGCTCAGGAATTTATTAAGTGAACTGAGAATTTAGAAAAGTTGATGACTGCCAAAGGCAAGCAAAAATACTGGACTAAATAAATGCGATTATTAAAATATTTAGAAGAGACATAAAAAGGTATTTAACTGGAATGGCATCAGTATCTGTTGTGCCACTTGAAGGAAGAACACACTTAGATGGCAGTACTTTAGGGTGATAAATCTGACTAATGTCTTCTTACCCTATTAAGCAGAAATGTGTTAAATGTTTTAGAATGTCTATGTTTTACCAGATTTGTTTTAAAAAAATGCACTTTCATAAAAAAGTATGCTACGTGAAAATCCAGGAAGTAGAGCTTATTGTGTTATGTGCAAACTCAATGATTTTGTTATTTTCTATGAGGAAATAAGTGGTGCTTAAATGTAAAGATCATATAAGTAGTAGTTGGAAAGTGATTTCAGGATGGCTATTTAAACAGACATGGTTTGTGGACTGGAAAGTTGAGCATCTATTAGCATAGACTGTCCTCTTGAATTTGCCCTTGCCTGTTTTTTTTTCTGCTCTACCATTCTGAGCAGTACCATCTGTACATGCACCACAAATTTTTGTTTAATGTCTGTGTTTGTGAATCTCCTCTGCTAAATGGCATATAGTAAACAGCAGTTATTTGTGCCACCTCCAGATATCACAGATACATGATACCTGTTCTCCTCTTGATGTCTTCTTTCTTTTACGTTTTGGTCACAAAAAGGATCAAGTTAATACTACATAGTAGTTGGTGTCCATGCTTTCTAAAGGAGTTTAGAGAATGGGCAACCTGTATATTGCCGCCAAGGTATGAATGTACAGGTTATGCCCAGTGAAAAACAACTTTGTCACTTTACAGCAGTAAATTCAGATCTGCCTTGAAGCTTGGACAGTTTAAAACTAAATGGAACCATTTATTACCATCATTAAACAGCCCTGTTTAGTGATCGTAAAATTAAAATGATAAAGTAAAAAAAAGAAAAGAAAAAGTATACTTGTGTTTGTGTGTGTGTGTGGGGGGGTTACACATGTGTGCATGTGTGTGCTTGTGTGTGTGAATGAGAAAGAGATAGCGAGACATATAGTGATAACAGCAACAGGCTGTCATCACATATTTATTGAAAAAGAATAGTTATGAAGCTGTGAAGCTGTTAATCGTTGTTCCTTACAGAATGAGTGTAATCCACAGCAATTTTCCAGATTAATCAATACATTGAACAGCACTCTGCAGCAAAATCAGGAACAGTAAAGAGGGGAGGGGTTGTCGGTATGACTTTTTTTTATCATTTACATCAGTGGATGTGTTCCCTCAATAATAATGAAGGGTAAGCACAGGGTGTTTGTGTGTGTGTGTGTGTGTGTGTGTCTGTGGTGTGTGTGTGTGTGTGTGTGTGTGTGTGTGTGTGTGTGTGTGTGTGTGTGTGTGTGTGTGTGTGTGTGTGTGTGTCTGTGCATGTAGGCATTAAGTACTTGCATAACCTTTATTTTCGATGTAAAATACTTCCTCCATAAACAATTATATTATACTATATAAGTTAATATTAGAATGAGGAACTATTTTACACCATAAATATTATTAAAAAATAGTAATAATAAAAAATCAAAACAATTTAACAGATATCCCATTCTCTAAGAGCAATAATCCCCACCAGGGTTTGTTATTGTAGAAGTAATGCCCTTCCAGGGGGTGCAGATGCCCTCTGCCTAGGGTGTTGGGTCTCAGAACACCCCTGGGAGTGTATTATTGCCACAGTAACATGCACCCTGTCAGGCATTATTGCTTGCTAGTAGCATGAAATGTGCAATACTATTATTAACTGTTTCAGCCAGGAGATGAACTTGGCAGAGATATGTGTTACCATGGTAACCCACCTAAGCAAATAGTATCTCCTCACCAAAGGGCTAGCTGATATTAGAGAGAGCAGAAATTTGGTTTTGTGTCATAATCGTAAAGACAATGGAGTGTCACATTTGTAACACACACACACACACACACACGCACACACACGCACACACACACACACGCACACACACACACACACACACACACACACACACACACACACACACACACACACGCACACACACACACACACACACACACACACACACACACACACACACACACACACACACACCAAGTCATTTGTAAGTACATATCTGAATAAAGAAATATGTTTAAACCTGCAGATGGTCCAGGTAATGGAAACATCCTTCAGTGTGCCACCTGTACTAAAGACTATGACCATGTCACTTCACTGACCTGCAGGCCATGTACTTAAAACCAGTTATAAAATTAGTAAAATCTGATATAAGGGCAGTAACAATCACTCCATGGGTGAGGGGGGTAATAAAAAGTAGGAAAATAGAGTCAGGACTGATTTCTGTACAGCTTTGACCAGTTTAGGATGGAAAGGAGGACAAGATTGTAACCTATGCCTTAAAAATCCAGACCCATGGGGCAGAAGAACAAATAACTGACTGCACTCTCGATGGTCAATGTTCAATTAGCAGCACAGGTGCTGGAGGGACCTGCTGGGGAATGATGGGAACATGTAGCCAATGCCAGCATACACCCATACTGTGGGGAAAAAGGCAACTTGGCTCATCGCATTAGTGACATTTGCAGGAATGTAGGTGTATCACTGGCAGCATGAAGAGCTTGGCATGCAAGTGGTATCTCTCTTTGTCTGGAGGTTGTGCATGAATGGAAACTCACATGCACCTCTCAAGGCAGCTACAGTAAAGCTCAAAGACAGTTGCAGAAGTGGAACAGATCTTCCGGATATTCAGAATGGCCAGCTCCTAACACCCAACTTTCACCTCCACCATGGAATGAATGATCAGCAGGGCTCTCACCCCAAAGGAGGAATGAACAGGTCAAATGGGTGCTGGAAGGGGAGCGACTGACTGATCCTCTGGGCTCTCAAACACACACACACACACACACACACACACACACACACACACACACACACACACACACACACACACACACACACAAACACACACAATCCAGCCTACAGTCAGCCTAAAATGAATCAGTGTAGAAGTTTACCGAGTACCTCTTTGGTGACCCTGTGAACCAAAAGCATAGTTACATTACCCTACCAATGATCCAGGTTCTCTAATTCTTAAAACAGTGTACGTTAGGCAGAATAACCCTGTATATGTGGTACAACCTATTTAAAAACTATGCTGGAAAATAAAAATAGACCAAAAAAGATCTGCTTGGTAAGATAATTTGTGACCATCTTTTCAAAGTATTTGAAAGACATGGTAAAAGCTTTCAGTAGTTCTAGCGTGCCACATCATTGGAAGGTGAATGACATTTAATCTGAGATCATAAGGATTGATCAATAACATTTGCCAAGGATAAAAAATGTTGTGATGGATGTTCCATAAAAAATGGGCTGGAAATCGTCCTCTGATAGGTCTTCTAGAATCCAAATGTTTAAGTCATATAATTAGTATGAGTAAAACATCATAAAGGGAAAAAGACTTAAGGGTATCGTGACAAGTTAATAAATGAGTCGCCTTCATCAGTTACTCTGTTTCTAAATTAGTTGTTCATCTGTCTTTAATAGACTAAATTTGTAATGGATGGTTTAAATGCTTTTTGAAATTAATATGACCTATAGTGTTATTTGTTTGTTAACTAAGTAGGTGGACTGGTCCATAGACCCTTCTCAATCAAGAAAAAAAACACAGTAGAAAGACAATTAGAAAGATAATTTGAAGTGCAGACAGAAAACATATAAATTCCATGCATATACAAAGTTATATAGAAACTTATTGTATGTATTTACACAGATGAAAGCAGAGTAGACAGACATTTACATTACAGAGTAACAGCATAAATATATAGTGTTCTGATTTGCTGTAGAAAAATGGAGAAAATGACTGACATTGAAGTAATTTAGGAGAAAGAGTTTGAAAGTCTGTCTGACAGTGTGGGTGCAGGTTCACCTGAACAGGATGGTGAAATGAAGAGTAGTGCCTAGAAATTCTGATCATATAATCACACCAGTCACGATACACCACCAGGCCCATAACTTATGCTGAGGCTGTAAGAAAACATTGTCAATGACTCTTAGAGCACACTCTAAAAGATCCCAGCCTCCATTACATGAGGCAACACACACTCCATCTCCACTCGCATATGCTGCAAATCCACAAAGTTTACACAAGAGGCAGCCAAAAAATCAGGCCTAATCTTATAAGTGCAGCAATGCTGCTTCCACACAAGGACATGTTTTAGTCACAGGTGACTCTGTACATACATACATACATACAAATATTTCAAGCACGGGCATTAATGTCCTTCTAGCCTGTTAATATACCAAAACAGTTGTTCCCATAGTGTGCCCAGGCTGTTCTTAAAAATATCTAAACGAGTACTTGCTTTAATATAATTTAGTAGTCTGTTCTATGCATCAGCTACTCTGTCAGAGAACCAGTTAGTACACTTCTCATTCCTATAGAATCTTCTACATAGGTTATCTGATGATTCTCTAGTACTTTTTGATAACCCCAAACATTCCCAGAGGTAATTGTCCCTAAATGCCCTATATACCTGAATAAGATCTCCTCTTAAATATCTGTAAGAGACACTGTATAAATTCAGAATTTTAGCTTTCCTAATAATTTATATTTTCACATCCATGCATACCCTTGGCATAGTTCCACTGTACTCTTTCCAGTTTACTCATGCTTGTTTTCTTACAGGGTTTCCATATCTTTATTCCATACTGAAGTTTGGGTCTAATGTAATTAACAAATAATGACTTCACCATTTCTGATTTCCTAGACTTTATAAAATTTTTATACAACCTATAGCTCTATAGCTATCATTAACCAATTGGTTGATATGATTAGAAAAACTAAAAGCTGGATCTAGCCATATACACAGGTCCTTAAATGAATCTACACTTTCAATCAATGTGTGCTGTATTAAATATTCACGTTTCAATTTATGTCTTCCAAATCTCATATGCTTAGTTGTTGATGTATTTATCAGCATATTATACTCCTGGGCCTAAATGGTCGATTTAGTCAAGTTCTTTTGCAGACATGCCCTATCTGTAACACATGTAATCAGTTTAACCCAATTTTGGGTTATCTGCATACAGACTGTACAACACCTTAGATGAAAAAGATAGGTCTGAAAGATGCAATCTAAACAAGTAAGGGCCTAGGACAGAGCCATGTGGGACACATTCACTGTAACCAAGAATTTCACCTGTCCAACTGATGTATGATACTTGCCACCTCCTATTTGTAAGCCATGCAGCTACCCATTTTATCAAGAGTAAATCAATACCTACTTGTAATTTATTGATCAGTGTTTTGTGTATGACCCTGTCAAATGCTAAAGTTAAATCTATATAAATTATATCACATTTTTTTATTCATAATGCTAAAGTTAAATCTATAACACATTTTTTTTTATTTATAGCTGTTATTATATTGTTATAGAACATCATATTATAGGTGGTAATAGATCTAGTTTCAACATATGCGTGCTGATATATAGTTTCAAGTCCCAGCCTATCCAATTCTGACAATAACTTATCCAATATTATCTTCTCCATTATTTTTATACAACATGAAAGTAGACTTAATGGTCTATATGACTCTGGGTTTGTCCTATTCCCCTTTCCCTTAAAAACAGGTTTAATAAGAACATGTCTCCAATCTTGAGGAATCTCCCCATATTTATACAACATAGTAAATAATAGATATAATGGTATTTTAACTTCTTGCTGAAGTGTTCTGTGGTCATTATTACTAATTCTGTCTCCTCACTATGCTTTGTTTGGATGCAGTTTGCATTGTTCTTTTTCAATATAATATAAATTGATTCTAGTATCTGAAGTTACCTGGATGTCAATAAAACAACTTATCACCCCCTTTGTGGAGCCAACCTGTTTTGCGTAAGATTTTGGAAATATATCTATAATCTGTTGTATCTAAGTATAAATGTTAGAATCTACATGCAGTTTATCAATTTGTATGTCTTTACTCCTGCCATATTTTATGTGTATATAAAATGGTTTTCTATTATGCTCAATATCTTTATATGAATTTTCTTCAAATCTTAGTTGATCTTGTCTCACACTATGCTTAATTCGAATGTCCAGATTGTTTATTTCAGTTTTCAAAGTTGTAGTTCGACCTCTCTTCCATTTGTTATATTTTTTGTCTCTCACCTTAATCAGGTATCTTGTTCTTATGGAACTATATCCCCTGATGTTATATGTCTAGATCCTGATGTTAATTTATTTATTTTTTTGCACTCAATTTGTCTTTCAAAATGTTCCACATTCCTTCTGCAGTTTTTCCACTGAATGCATCACTCCAGTTAGTTTTACATAGTGACTGTTTTGCTTCCATGTAATCTGTAATTAATCTTCTGTGCATTAGATTAGTTTTCAGTTTGGCAGAATTATCTAGCAACAAATTTACCTTTATAACCCCATGATAAATGCACATCAACAGTAGTAAAACTTGACATGAAGTAACAGTAATTTCTTTAGGAATACAAGGAATGTCTAGTATGTTCTCCTTCCCTGGTAGGTTGTTTTACAGTCTAAAGCAATTGCTGTCCCTGAACATACATTGTGAATAGTTTCCTTACCAATGTTGTTTAATCAATATTATTCCAGTCTGTTTCTGGTAAATTTAAGTCCACATCCACTATTATTCTTTCTTCCTGTGTTTCATGCAAGAAATGAATTCCTCTAGGTCATCAGCACTTGACTTTGGTGGTCTATATATTCCAACAGTTATTATATGTTTCATCCAAGCCCATGGTCAAACATGCAGTTTAAAAACTTGTACACATTTCCTACTTTCTCTTCATCCACAGGATAATCAATGAACCAATCCAAAGAAACACCAATGACAAACTTGAGAAGAAAGAGTTGGAATGGTAGATCCAGTTAATGGTATACAAATCCACAGTGACTTCTGTGACGACTGGGGAGAGGTGGGTGAAGGCTGCCAGCCTAGTCAAATCAAATTTGATATATAATTCTGGCACTTGTAAATAAATATAAAATACAGGCATGTTTTCATGATAATAAATGTAAAGTACAGGCATGTTTCTTGAGTGTAAAAAATACTGTGAAATGTGGAACTGCAAAATATGTGACAACATTCCACTCTACTAGCCCAGTGAAGCATGTTGTGACCCTTTCATGTTAGAATTCGGCTCCACTGCAGCTGGATGAAGGTTTCATGCCCATTGTTTTAAGGCTAAAGTTTATGACCAGAATTTAGATGTGGAAGTTGCTTTATTGCTCTAGTTTCTGTTAGAATATACATGTGAAATGTCTTCTATTGTTGTACGTTTCTGTGCAGGTGTTAGATTGCTAAATAATGCAGTTTGTTTGCCTGGGAAAACCTGTCAAAAATGATGTAATTTGGGGAGGGACCCAGCAAACATGTTTGTTAGTAATGTTTAAATACTGTTTCTCACAAGAGACTGGGAACATTTTGATCTTGGATATCTAACTTATGAGCACTCTGCCTTGTGCTCACATGTAAGTATTAGCACTGTGGTTTCTTGTAGGAATAGTTAAAGCTAGTAAAAATTAATTAGGTATTTTTCTTTGAAGTCAGACCTGTCCTACTGTATTATTTTAAGTTTCTGTGTGATCTCTGAACTCTTAGATATCTCTGTGGTGTAGTAGTTTTGTCTTGTGTTTTAATTATTTATTATTAAATATTTTTAAAACCTTCGACCTGTGGCTGATTTGTGTAGAGATAAGCTCTAGAGTACATTGCATATTTATAGAGGTTATTGTAATAGGCCACTCTAAAGTAACCCTTGACTGTTAGTCATACTACCATTGGATAATAATATTGCACAGTAATAATTGGACACCCTTTTAAGGGCCTTTTAGTAGCTGATATTATTAACTGAGTGGTGGCAGTAATTACTACCGTATAGTTTGGGTAAAGGGGCACAGTTGGAGAATCTGTGTCAGCCTTTACCAGGAGTGTCTGTGAAGTTGTATAAATACTTATCTCAAAGTGTGTGTGTGTTGTGTCAGCTACTTGGCAGGGACACGAAGCACTGGTTGGACAGAGAGGATACTGAAGGTTTTAGCTTGTCCAGTTAGGCTGGGATCTGGACCCTATAGCTGTGTCAGTGGGGAGTCTCATTGGGGACCTGGTGAGCAAGGGAGCAACCAGCCCCAGGCTGACTGTGTTCTCTGTGTGCACTTAAGGGAAATTGTACTTTACTGTGTGGATAAGTTATCCTTTCCTCTTCTCGGAGATGACCTCCCTGGTGTTAGTGGTGAGGATTGAGGCTCCTTGATTGCTGGGCCAGGGCACGGTTGTCACAACTTCCATCAGCTACATGCTTAACCTCAGAAAGCTCAACCACCACAGCTTTTACTAACAACCAATAACAGTAAGGACTTTGTTAACACAAAAGTTCATTACCTTTCAGACCCCCAACAAGCTCCTTACAGCTGATTGGGCAAACGCCCATTCAATAACCAAGCCATTCCCCTATATAATTATTTTTCCTGGACCAATTATTGCTTTGGGAATGTGGTTGGGGATCACTGGAGCAACAACAACTCAACAAACTTTGGAAAAACCCACTGTGTCACTTGGTTCCTAATAACTGGACACTGGGATCCTAATATCTGGACACTCCACTGAATTTTATTCATTTTTTGTGTTACTTGTTTTTGATTCTTTTTCCTATGACTTTTTAATTTATCTTGTTATTCATTCACACTGACATCCTTTATTTTTGGCCCTTTATAGTTTAATGTGTTTTTCCACTTTCTATATTTATAGAGGTTTGTTCAGACTGAATTGATGTCTAACAGTTGATTCTAGCCTCCATTTGGTTCCTCAATCCTATATTTTACTTCCTTTTAGTTTATTAAAAAAATGAATTGATTACTCCCTTTAAGAGCAAGTAATGACCTGAAAGACATATGACCAATACTTTCAAATGTCCCTGCCTAGCACCCCATTCTACCATCCTCGTTTTGTTTCCTAAGGTCATACAACCACCCCCCACCCCACCTAACCGGCCCAGTCTAGTTTCATGATAGATCTTTTCCTTTTAAAGCAATTCTAAAAGCGACTATTAACCTGAGCTAGGATTCCCACATAACAGGTCCAACTTTGCATGAAATCAGAAAACATACCCCAAACTCCTAGAACTAGTCACCCAGCTTATACTTGACACCTAACAACCACTCTGGCCAATATACATACATAAAAAAAAGTACATAAAAAAAAACTTAAACAAGATAGTGATAAGCCGAGCATTGACCCTGTTTCAAATTCAAATTAAACATACCATCCAATGCAAAAAGACCCCTTCCACCAAACATCTCCATAAACATCAAGACCACACAACCATCTCCCATGTAGCCACTAAAACATGCAAAACTATGGCGTAGGCAAAAAAATACTTAAACACCCCAAGGCCATAACTTTGAACTTCAGTCACTGACCCATGTGGTGCACCTAGCAACATAGGCTCTGACCGAGGACAGGCGCCTACAATTATTTTTATTTTACAGTGGAGGTACATGACAGGCCCAGCTTCATAGACCTTATCTTAAAACTCATTACAAATGCTAACAATCTTCCTCCAATCATACAAAAAACACATACTCCCTTTTGTAATGCAAGATCCCCCCCCCTGTCGACCACTCGGCCTCTCATGTAGCCATCCTGATTTCACCCTGACTTCTTAGATAAATTATTTATTGCAGTCTTTAAAATTCATAAATAGAACAAGTACCATCCAAGCATTTTTTAACCCTTCTGTACTTTCAGGCAGGTCTCACGAAGTATAGATGAAAGCAGTTGCAGAGTCAGCATAATTAATTGGTTCTATTCTAAAAGTATGCCCTGGTAGGTAAAGATAATGTGATTGTATTTTACCAGCAAAAGCTTCAACTCATAATAACCTCTCTTTTACTATATATAAAATTTAAATGCAAACCAGCACCATGCTGAATGTTACCTCCAGTCTTAAATCTGCAGCAGTTAACACATGCTAAACGAACTACTCGACTGCATCACTTAATCCTATAACTAGGACACTAGTCTGCTATTGAGATTCCCTAACCACCAACTAATTTCTTAGTCTTTAATTTTTAGAAAACACCCTGAAAGCAGATGCATACTAGGTTTTCCCATTATGGACCAATCATTAGCATTTTACAAATATAATACATGCAAAATATAAAATAAAAAATAAAATATAAAGGGCGGATGAAAATTTATGATGGAGTTAAAGATATTAACATATTATAAAACAGTCTAACAAGGTACTGATTATTTGTAATTGCATTTTTTAGTTTATTCTTATGAAAACCAGCTCAGAAAACCACCAATTTCTGGTGCCAAAAGTTAAATATTTATGTATCTGTCAGCCAAAATCCATGCCCACCTGGACAGACCAGAATACCTAAACACGCCTACAATCTAGTGTATTTAAGAAAATGCACTATCCCTGTAATTTAAAACAGAGCAACACTCACCTGCCTAGATACTAATCATTTCTTCAATAAAGAACATGAACTACAACTGCGTCTCTACTTGGTCAACTGGAGCACTAACTAAATTCTACTAATTTATTGAAGCTAACTGACTTGAATCAGAATAAAGGAACCCAGCATGACCACAAAAGAAAGCTCAACACCCAAAGATCTGATAAGATCCTCCATGCTAGAACTATCAAGGATGTACAAAGTAATTGGTAGGTCATGTGTCCTTTAATTTTGTTTAAACTACACGTGATTTAAGTATTTACTTATGTTTTAATCCATTATCATATTGTACAGGTAATCCTACCAACCCAGGTTGTTTTAAAGGGATCCTGGCCTATTATTTGTGTTAAGGGTTGTCTTTATTGTCACAGCTGCACAGTCTATAGTATTGGTGTTATCAATGAACATGTAATAATCACAGGTCTTATAACTATCTTTAATGCCTATCATAATACCGCCACTTGATTCTCTCATTCCCTGTAATGTGCATGTTACATAACAAAGCACTGTCCATTTCAGTACGTATTCTCTTTAATTTACTGACAGTCTTAAGTTTCTTTTTCTTCCCTGTTATTTATTTTGAACTTTTTCCTTTCTTTCTTTTTTTAGTTCCATCTAAACACTCTGAATACTCAGACTGATGAATACTTGTATCCAAATTTTAGTGTTGTCAGGGGTATAGTTAAGCAGAGAAGCTACACTCAGACCTGACAAGAACAGGGTGACTGTAGTCTGCTTGTCAGGGGCGGCTCGTGCTATAGGACTGCAGGACTGCAGCCCCTCCACCTGTAAAAGCAAAATACAAATCAGCAGTCCCTCCACCTGTAAATACAAATCAATCAGTAAAAAACATAATCACGAGTCCCGGAACTCCGGTCATGCATACTTGGAGTTCCGGGAACTCACAACTCCAGACTGACTGCTGTGTGAGCAGTCCGGATAGGTGGAAAGGCATCATGCCCTGCAGATGCCCAGAAGTCTGTGCAGTGATGACTGCATAGCACAGAAGAACTCCGGACTACATCATCCACAGGCTAGAGCCTGCTCTCAGTCCTCCCGTGAGAGTATGGTGTTTGAGCCAGCCTTCTTCTCACGGGGAAACCAGCCAGCCTGGCCATGCTTGCAACGTCCTCGGGACACTGTCACTGGGACTTGATTTTATTTTGGATCTACCAGCCCGGCCATGCTTGCAACTTCCTAGGGACACTGGGACTTAATTTGTTTTGGATCTACCAGCCCGGCCATGCTTGCAACTTCCGCGGGACACTGGAAACCAGCACATCAGGTAAGGGTGTCTGTGTGTGTGTGTGTGTGTGTGTGTGTGTGTGTGTGTGTGTGTGTGTGTGTGTGTGTGTGTGTGTGTGTGTGTGTGTGTGTGTGTGTGTGTGCGTGCGTGCGTGCATGTATGCGTGTGTGCGTGTGTGCGTGTGTGCGCGCGTGTGTGTGTGTGTGTGTGTGTGTGTGTGTGCTAATATCACTCATCTGAGACAGGCACAGTAAATATACATACAGCTAGGGGCACACACTTTCACACAGTAACAAGACATATAAACAATGGCACTACCAGCATATACTTCCAGAAACTACTGAATGCTCCCAAATTTTCAAAGTTTTTCTTAAAGTCTCATACAGCATGTGCTTTGAAAAAGCAACACTTCTATGTGTATTTGTCAGCAGTCTGCTGTCAATTTTTCTTTTATTACTACTTTTTTACGATTATTTAACAAGCCATCAAATGTGCTTTTTTATAAGCAGCATCAGACTTTGATCTTTGGGTGTCTTTGTAAGTACTGCTAAAAATATAATTACACTCTAGCAGTGGCAATGAAACTTTGCAGCCTGCTAGCATAACAATTATCTGTCTATTCTTGCTGAAAGAAAAAAAAGTATCATCAGTGTTTTTGTGTAGGCATTTGTTCTAAGAACTGCAGGCAGTGCAACACAGTTCAAGTTAGGCATTCAATTACTGAATCGACTATGGAAAAAAAAGACTAGCAGTTATTATGTAGCAGGTGTTTTTTTCTGCTATGCTGTATATCTATTTGGCTTACTTGCTACAGTGTATTTGCAATTTACATGTAGCTCACTTTAACTATATTAACCAAGTGCCTTGATGGCCATGATTTAACTGCTTATATAAAATCTGAATGCAAACAGTTCTGTTTCCTTTTTATTTTTTCTGCTGTGCACTGATCCAGATAATGCAGCTGTTCAGATAAAGCACTGTATTTGTTTGCATGGCATTTATTTGTTTAACTTGGATGGTTTTCTGCAAACCCAATTAGTCAATCCTGATTCAGTGAACATGCTGGAAAATAAAGTATTTATAAATTACTCTACATCTGTACAACTTTTGAGATTACTTTATTATATAACACATTTTATTTATTTATTTAAATACATTTTATGTATATAATTTAAATAAATAAGTACAATAAATCTGTACAACGTTGGAGATTACTTTTTATTATTTAGATGACTTTTACTTCTTCAGAGATTGTGCATATTTACTGACACTGGTGGACTGTAGAAGTCTGAGTAGACTTTTATGATGGAAATGTTCTGAATTGGGCAATTTTGTCATTATTGGTGCATGCATTTTGTTTCATTGTTTACTGGAAAAAAGTTCAAAACAATAAATTTAAAATGCCCTCCAACAACTGTATTATATTATACAAGGAATATTATTTAATACAATCAGGAAGGTGTATCAAATAACACATGTATGTTTTATGTGCAAGGGGCCTATGATTTGAAAACAGTCCAAAGTTAACCTTTATCTGCCATTGGCAACTTTGAATGTGGGTTTCAATGCTGTTTCAATGAATGTGAGTTTCAAGGGCAGAGAAGTTTTAATGCTAAGTCTATTTTCATTGTGAAACTGCATTGCTTTTTTTAGCAGGTCTATGAGTGTTTGTGCTGTAAAATGCAAAATAAAACATTCAAATTAAATCCAAATCATCACAGAAGTAAAGCTGTATGCACATTACAATGTTTATGGTAAATGGGATGAAATAGCCAAGTAATGGGACATTGGAATGGGCTGGGCGGCAGGTGGAGGCCCCATTCGACCATGATTTTGTGAGGGGGGAAGGGCGGCAAACTCAAAGACTGAACTATAAGGCTGAACTATACCTCTCAACTGTCCAGATTTTTTGCAGAATGAATAGATTTTTTCTTCTTATTTTTGGTTTGTTCCTCATATAATTTGTGGTTTTCTGGAAAATCATTTAGGAATGAAGTCACTAAATAATGACAGACCTTGAGTTTCAGACTTCATAACCTTCAGAAAAATGCATGCTAAAGCAAGACCTGTTATTCTATCAACTAAGTTTATACAAGAGAAATTTTTAGTACTGTTTGCATGTTCCCCCAATATATTTGGCCTTGTCCAGATTTCCTGCAATAAGAGGTTGAGAGGTACATGCAAATAAATCACTTTATAGAATTAGGAATATCCAAACCTCAAAACTGTCCCCGATTTTGGCTCATAATGTCGCTTTCCCCCTAATAATCTCTCCGCAAAAATAGTAATTTTGGAAGAAAACGTGGAGGGGTTACAATTATAAATAACTGTAGTGATCAGAGTTATAGATTACCTTTATTTCAGAAATGCATGTAGATTCTCTTATTTTGTCAGCTGTTCAAGTTAACTGTACTAATACTAAAAAAGTGTCCCTTTGACAGGTTCCCAGCTATATTGTGTGGCAATTTTATATTTTTGCTTCACATTTTTGGTCCGTTTTTCATACAATTGTGGTTTTTCTGGCAAATCATTAAAGATTAAAGTTAAAAAATAATGACAGACATTTGAGTTTCAGATTTCATACCCTTCAGAAAATTCATAATTCATACTAATGCAAGACCTACTACTATTCAATTATCTCTCTAAGTTTATAAGAGCAATATTTAAAAATTGTCCTTATTTTTGGGCCTTTGTCCCACTTCTCTGTATGTGTTTGTCCAGATTTCTTGCTCTGAGGTTGAGAGGTATGCAAATGTGTCAGAGCCATCACAGTCAGTCAGAGACATTTCAAATTGTGACATACTTGTTGCACCCCACTCCCCCATGTAGTGACTCTGGATGTGCCTAAGCAAGGCAAGGAGCAGTTATGCAGCAGTTATGCAGTGTAAGTATGCAGAGTATTTCCCCCATCCAAGGTAGACACAAGTACGACAGTGGATTTACATCTGTCCTTGATTTTGCAGAATGTTCTGCTTTTCTGTCATATTTTTATACTGTTGATTTATGCTTCTTTTTATTCAGAAAATGCATGCTGTTGCAGTACCCTGTTGCTCTGTGTTTAAGTAGCAATGCTTTAATGATCATCAGGTAAGCTTGTCTGAGATTGTAAGATGCAAGTAAGCTTTAATAAGCATACTGTTAAAGAATTATTAACATTGAAAGCCTTTTTGTTGTTGCCATGCAGAGAATATTTACATAACTAGATAACGTATAAGCCTTAGATATTGAAATGCATATGACAGGATTTGTAATAAAAGACAGGATTACAGTATTTTCAGAAGCTCATTACATTTATTGGAGACTTGCAGTCATCTTTGCAGGCTTTACCCGTAAACTAAACAGAATGCTAATCTATCATGCGTGGTCCATAACCTGTGCAGTAATCCTTTAAGCAATTTATCTTAAGCTTGTTTCTTGTTTGCTGTTCATTTTTTACTTTGATCATGTTTTCCTCATGAAACAAGTAGATAATTGTTGTCAGGCAGCAGGTCTTTTTTGGATAAGAAATATTTTTACAAGTGGGGTATCACAGAGATTGCTACTTTCAGCATGTTACTTGATATTTTTATAAAGATGAATATAAATTAGAATTAGAATTAGAACTGCACTGCAAGGAGAAGTGGTTTGAGTTGAGTGCTGCTTGTTTTTTTTTTTTTATATACTTGATTTTGACTGGCATTCCAGTAATGTATTTAAAAAGTAATTTATTTTTTCATGCCTCACAACCTTTTTGTTTCCATCTAGCTATTAAGTAAGCTATTATGTAGCCAATGCATTGAAATATTTTTTTCTTCTACACTTCATTTTGTCTTGATTGGACTCTCGTAATGATGGTTTGGCACCCAGGGCAGCATATTTAATTGAAGTTCCAGTTGTTGTGGTTTTGGGCATAGACATGCCCCTTTCTAGTTGGCCACACCCCTTCTCATTAGTCACACCCATTCAGCTGTCTCATGCAGCCTCCCTTTAATTTGAAGTCACCAGCTGCCACTGCTGCTTGCCCAGTGTCAAAATCCATGATGTCACAAGGGCCTTAAACCAGACAGCCAGGGGCATGCAGAGAGACAGACATGATGGAACTTACTCTGCACATGTTAGAGTCAGGAAAGAAGCTGGTCTTCAGCAGTATCTTGCCTCCACCAGATATGATACTAAGACAAGATTGTGTTATTCTAAGGGGATCCAGTATGTGTCAGCCTCAAAAGAAATAGTAGATAAGACTTCCTGTTTCAATAGTGATGGCTTACATCTCTCACAGCATGGCTTCTGCATACTGGCTAAAGCCATTGCTGCCTTCATAATGCCTTTCTAGGCACAGTTCCCAGCTGGACATTTCAACACACTAAAGTCAAATATAAATTCATCCAACAGCATGGTGATACTAATCAGTGCTAAGAGTTTAAATAGAAAGATGCCAAAACATAAGGCCCTCCTGCTTCTTGTACACATGCATATCTGTGCAGTGACTACACCTCCTCATCCCTGGTTAAATCCAATCACAAATCAGCATTATACTCTGCCAAGCCCAGTGGTACCACATCACCATCAAATGAGACCACCTTTAGGGACTTTTGCATAGCAAATCTACAATCTCCAAAATGGACTAAACTTGTCACATTCACCTCGGACTTTTACCAGCACCAAAACAGCTTCATTGAAAAAACAGTGCTCATCTACCTTAAATATAACGGTAAATTCAGCAATAAACATTTCTGGCAGAGATCCCACATTAATAACTTATACAATAAAAGTAGAAAATAATGCAAAGTTGTTAGTAAGAAATACCTACTACAAGACCACACCAAAACACGTTAGCAAGAAACTTAACAGCACCAAATGTAAAGCAGAGCATGAGCATTAGGTCACTACAGTTGCAAAAGGAAACTGCAGATTATTTTAGTTATGTCAGAAAATTAAGGAACAGTAGAGCTCATCCATAATATCATGCATTCAGATCCCAAGGATATAGAAAATAAATTAGTAGGCAAACTTACAGATTCTCCATGTTCAAATCACCATATGCAAAATCCATACCATGTACTTGCAAACTATAGGTCCCCTCTATGACCCAGGAAACCTATGACATGTATTTAAGCTTACTGGAAATACTTACCATCCAACCCAATACCATATCCGTAGGTCACTTTTATTACTACACTATTAACTGGAAATGATATATGACCATAAACATGCAGACAAAGAGATTCATGGATTTTGCAAATACAAACTCCCTGGATCAGATTGCCAATATGCTGACCAGGAGCACAAACATACTGGATCTGGATCTCACTAATATGGGACAGCACTGCACATTCTTAGTGTAATGTCCACCCTGGCAAGGTCAGACTATAAAATGATCTCCTTTATTGTAAAAATAAAACCAAGAACCACACCTCATCTTGGAATGTTCAGGAATGACTGTAAGGATAACTTCCTACTATTAAGAGATAACCTGGCAAAATTTCAAAACCCTATAAATCCTGAGAACACTGCTGCCTACATGGAACTCTTCACAGAAACCCTGTACAAGCATGTTAATAGCTACACAGAGGCAGCTGCATCCACCAAGAAGAAGTACAGAACTAACTCAGAAAACAAGCCACCCTGGTGAAATCAGAAAATCAATAGGCTGTATAACAGAAGGAAGAAAATCATGGCAAAAATTAGGAGGTTCAGCACCCAGCAGGATAAAAGCACTCTTATCAAACTAAAAAAAAATCTCAGATGACAAAGTCTACCAAAGCCAAATCTAAGGTAAAATTTAACCTCCCAGGCCAAGGACAACCACAAGGCATTCTTTAGCTATGTCCACAACCTCAAAGGCAATACACAGTTGTGTGCAAAGCTCATTCTAAATGGACCCACCTATACTGAGTCAGAAGATATAGCAAACCTACTGGCAGACAAATTCATCTCTAACTTTTCCCCTCTCTCCCCCTCAACATCCCCACAGGAAATACCATCAAATATAACTCTCCCTACTATCACTAGGGAACAGCTCCTCAGTGCTTTCTCTAAGGCCAAGAACAGTGCACCAGTGGGCCCAGATGATATCCCAGAATGCCTTCTAAATATCATTAAACATGACCTATCTGGCCTTCTTGAATTTCTGTTTAACCATATACTTCAAACAGACTTCATGCCAAACGAATGGAGAACAGCAATAGTCTTCCCTCTGCACAAAGGTGTGCCATCTACAGACACTGGAAACTACAGATCCTTAAGTCTCACTAGTCTCGTATGCAAAACCATGGAAAGAATTTATTATAGAAATGATCAGTAATGACATAGCAAACCTCCGGACACTGAACCCATCTCAATTTGGTTTTGTCAAGGGCAGGTAGTGCCTACTCAATCTAGTGGACTTCTTTGTGAAGGTCACCAAACAATGGATGAAGGCAAAACATTTCACACTGTCCACCTTGACCTGTCAAAGATATTTGGCAGAATACTCCACTCGACTCAGGCATTCTTGATAAACTCACGAAGTTAGGTATAAACCTTTATGTCACTCAGTGGATAGTCAGCTGGCTCATAAACAGGACCTAGTAGTTAAAACTGTGGAGTTCACTTCTACAAAAAAGCCAGTCACAAGCAGAGTTCCTCAGGGATCGGTCCTAAGCCCACTCCTTTTGGCATTTACATCTCTGAAGTCAAGGTCAATCTCAAGGGCCTCTAGCAAACTGAATTTACAGACAATTGCAAATTAGGAGCAGTCATAGAATCCTTCACTGATACTAATAGTCTCCAGGAAGAGCTGACATGGACACATAACTTGTGTCAGAGCCATATTCTTAAACTAAATGCCATGAAATGTATAACAGTACCCTTTGGAAAGGCATCCACCCCTGGTAGCTATCATATTGATAATACACACATAAGAGTCAACCCAGTAGTCAGAGACTTAGGGACACTTATAGACAGCAATCTAGCCTTTGACCATCACGTGTCTACAGTAGTAAACACATTATTCAATGTTGTGCAACTTATAAACAAATGTATGGCATCTAGGTCCAAGGAGGTTATTGTTCCACTATATTTGGCATTCATCAGACCTATCATTGAGTAAAAGGCCCCCTTTGTTACGTACCTAACCAGGCATATCTAACAAATGGAATGTCCACAGAGGTTTCTCACTAAAAGAATACAGACCATAAGTAACATGTCCTGTGCAGACCACCTCAAGGCACTATTCCTGTATTTTGTCTCCTACAGGGTATTGAGGGGGAAGATCTATGCCTGACATACAAGGCATTGTTGGACCCCATCCTGAAAGACCTCCTGCATACATGCAAAACAAGCAGCACCAGAATTACCCATTCCAAAGACTTAAACCTTGCCTGTGATATAAATAGGACCTGCTGGAGAGATAGGTATGTATCCCAGAGACTACCCCTTCTCTGGAACAAGCTCCCCATTCATGTTAAGCAGAGCTCCTCCCTAACACAATTCAAGTGTAACTTGGACTATTTGATGGGGAATAGGAAATTCATCCCTGGCTTTGGCATCTATGACTCTAATGGACACAAGCATCCTGTAAATGGCTCATCTCCCAGGCCTCTGCTTGTAAATGTTTCACCTCCCAAGCCCCTACTTACACTTATCAAGGGTACTAGAACTTGTCAGAGATTTGGGATGTATGGATAGGCTTAAAAAGGCTCTAGTGGTCATTAGCCTAGTCCATACCTATGAACCTAAAATTAGACTGGTATTCATTTCAGAAATGGATGTCCAGTATTTTACCTTACAACAAAAAGTAGAAGTTGTGGGAGGTTGGCATAATGGTTAAGGTGTTTACCTCACAGGCAGAAGGTGCAGGGTTTGATTTTCACATGGTGTAATTGGCTATGCTTAAAAAGACCCACAACGGCAGTTAGCCTACTACTAACCGATGAACTTCTTGACATCCAGTTTGAGAACATATATCAAATAGTTGTAATTGGAGACATAAATTGATTGCTTTGTAACAGACGGGGAGTTTTAGATACAGTTTGTTTGACAGCATGCAGGTTGTTAAATCTTCAAAAA
Source organism: Protopterus annectens (assembly GCF_019279795.1). Classification (NCBI taxonomy): domain Eukaryota; kingdom Metazoa; phylum Chordata; order Ceratodontiformes; family Protopteridae; genus Protopterus; species Protopterus annectens. The sequence goes on from NC_056743.1 coordinate 1,325,736,568, forward strand.
ACTATGGAAATCTATAGCCCTGTAAGAAAATGAATTACTCTCCATATTTCTATGTGCCATTACCTTATTAAAAATATATTCTTTAAATATTGCTCCTGTAATTGTAGCTATTTAAGATACGCTAAAAGTGTATGGCAGAATGAGGTGTGTAACAGTATTTGGAGCAATTAATTGGAGTGCATTTCACCTGTGACTGCAGTCTGTATCATACAGCAAAGTTTGCTTAGAGTTTTAACAGAGAGGTTCATGTATGGGAAGCTGGTTATAACAAGTCTGTTATAACAATGTTATTATGTATGAATCTTGTTATTACTAAGTTATTGATTTTCATCTTCAGAATGTGACAAGAATGCTCCATGTATTGTAAAGTCATTGCTAACTAGAAGATGGAAAGTCTTATGTAGGGAGGTATAACTGTAGAAGGACCCAGAAAAGGAATGAGTATGCAGGATACAATTTAAATGTCAGTAATTTATTGTTCAGGCTCTGTGATATACCAGGTAAATGTGGGAGTTTAATGGGGGAGATTAACCACTGTTATAACATTCTGGAGAAAGATAACTTCTACAAAATGCTTATGTTTTAACAGGACTGTAGTTGGAAAAAATACAAGGAAGCACATGAGACTGATGAAAAGATGGGGTTCTATGTGACTGGATAAAGGGATAGTAGGAATAATATGGAATAAAAACAGCAGTTGATATATGTAATTAAACTGAGATAAAAGAAAATCAGTGCATGCAGCATGATATATAAAGCAGCGATGCACATTTAAATAGCGGTAAATAATGGGGATAATACTTAGGCTGGAAGGAAGGGTGAGATGGAGAAGTACAGTGAATGTGAATGTGAGGGTAACGAGGAGGCTAGAGGGAACGAAAGCTGAAGCAATGAAGGCAGACACCATAAAGACAGGTGATTTGAGAGGAGTAAAAGGTTCGGAAAGAAAAATAGCAGATTCCTTAGAGCAGAAGGTAGGCAGTTAATATCTTTGGTATTCTGCTAATGCCTTTGGTCTAAGGTAGTAACAGCAATACCTAGCAGATGGTGGTCAGCATCCGGCAAAATATTATATAGACTGACTCAGTTCCCTGAGAGACATGGAGATGTCAGACAAGATTTTCCACAATCTAGGAAGTCCATGAGATATATGCAAATGACCCTTATGAACATCAGGTGTTTCAGCAATATGGCGATTCTGAATGCCCATGACTTTTTACTTTTAAGTCATTGCAATGGACAATTTCAGGCCAATAAAGCCAAACCTGGGTTCCTATTATGTGATCGAACTTCAGCAAGTCCAAACCCCATGTGGTCGAAACCATATAGTCAAACTTGCAGATGTTCGAACACATTAAAAAAAAAAAAAAAAAACTTAAAAGTAAAATAAACCCTTGCAAGCAGGGGGCAAGCCCCACTGCACCTCCCACACCCCCCGCTCTTTAACTGTAGTGCGATCTCGGAGTTGGTATATTTAAAGAGCAGGGGGTGTGGGGGGAGCGCAGTTAGTTTACTGTTGCATGTATTTTTTTTTATTTTATTTCCGTGTTTGAAGTTTTGAAACTTTGAACAGATAAGTTCGATATTGTCGTGTTCAAAGTTTCAAAACTTCAGTCACGTAATAGGAACCCGCCAAACCCCACTAGCTGTGGATATGCATATTTTGGCCTTGTTATGACCTCGTCAGCACAGCACAAGCAAAGGGTTTGACATCAGCTGGGTATAACAGCCCTGTGTTTCTTATACTTAGCCACTCTGCTTGTGCTGTGCTTTAGGCAAAAAGGAAGTAATAAATAAGAAGGACTGTGAAGCCAGTGGAAGCATTACAGAAGGGATGGGTCTAGAAGACTGCTATAGAACATCAAACCTATATAGGAGAATATATATATTTCTGTCACACTAATGAATAATATACAGATTTTATATATATATATATATATATATATATATATATATATATATATATATATATATATATAGTGTTTGTTTTTATTATGAAGCAAATGAAAGAGAGATGATAGGAGATAAAACAAGTATTAACAGTATTCAGGGACCGTACATCTTAGATTTTGGAGTAGTCTACAGAAAGGAAAGAGTACCTAGGATGTGAAGGGGAAGTCCAGGGTTCGTAGGAGACAAACTAATTCAGATAAGGATAGAAGAATGGTCCTATGAAACATGGGAGTGTCAGAAATGCTGAACTGAGCTGACAAATGGTTTATGATGGGGCAAGGATAACAGAGCCAATGGAAATGCAAGACAGAAAAAGACAGAAAAGGAAAGTGAGAGATAGGAAGATAAGGACTCAGGTGTGAGGAAGAAGGCAGAAAAGATACAGTACAAACAGGAAAAAGGAATTAAATAAACAGATATGAAATATTCAGTATAAAAAGAGTCTAGGAATCCACATAGTACTGCAAAGGAGTGACTCAGGAGTTGCAAAAACGATTAGAAGGGAACAGAGGAAGAGAAAAATTGAGTAGTATTTAGTATGGGATATGGATAACATAAAATATCCTAGCTAGCGAATTTGGATGATATTTCACAGGAATGTTTGACAGGCATAATGGTAAAGAAAGAAAAGGTAGGTTGTCAGCAAATGGGTTGCTAGAACTGGAGGAGGAGGCAATTAAAATTTGTATGTAAGTGCCTAGGTATCTGTAAATTTATAAGAGATTTTTTTAGGAAATGGAAAGTGACTTTAAAATACATATTAATAGATATATTACAGAAGTGCATAAAGGGCGAGTTGTGTTTCTTCAATGGAAATGTAAGTCACTGATGCCAGTTTTGAAATCCAAGAAGAATGGAATGAGAGTGGGAATTATACTGTTCTCCATTTGTGCTCATTACAGATTAGGTTGTATGCAGTGATAGTGGCCAGGTGATTAAACGGGGTGGCTGAAAATATAAGCATAATAATACAGATGTTTTTTTATTGGGTAAACAATAAGAAGTGGAATTAAAAGATTATTTTACTCATGGGTAAGACAGGTACTAGATGGATTCCACCTGATGTGATGAGACTGAATATATGATAAGCATACAATAGAGTAAGACAGAAAAGTTTGTAAACGATGGAACGGTCTGCATTTTGCTAGAATGGGCAATTTAGGGTAAAAGGATCTTATGACCAGCCATGGTTTCTGTATGTGATCAGCAGAGCCTTTAGAACATATAAGGGGATGAAACAGATTCACCCTCGCCTATTTGCTATTTGGTTTGTATTAGAGCCATTAACAATTGATACATTTGAAAACTGAGAACTAAGCCAACTCTGATGGCATAGACGGATAAAGTCCTGACTATGGTCATCTAACTTGGCTTTGAATAATGACTTTGGCACTGACTGAAAACTGGAAAGGAATGATAAGATTCCACTTACCTTTCATGGGGAGAGGAGTTAGCGCTATGCATGTGTAGGGTTTTCATCAAGGGATAATTCGTAGGGAATGGGACTCTACAGGGCACCTGGCTGAAGACTAGTAAACCCCAAAAGGATGTCAGTCATGGAGGTGGATATGTCCCTTGTAAAAGACTAATTGCACATCTCCCTCAAGCCCACAAAGTGTGCATGCATAAGAAGGGGGAAGGGCCACACCCACTCAAGATAAAGACCTTCTGTGAGCTCCAATGGTCACTTGTTTGGTTACACTGAACTGCAAAATGCTGGCCACCCAAACTACTGATTTATTTTAATTGAAAATTTATCTAACCCTCCAACATCAGGGAAGTGACTTTTTTCTAACTCTTTAATCCAATACTGACACATTTTTGACTGCTAGTCATAATTTTTCTTTAGGAACTGTTTCTCTAGTTTGGTCTTGAAAAAGAAGGAGAACTTGTACCTTCTGAATGCTTATTAACTTTTATTGGCTGCTGACTTGTTTTTGCCTGCTTTAATTCATCAGCTTGCCTGTGTTACCTTGCAACATGCCACACATTGTACATGACCATGATAATCCATGTGTTATAGCAGCCAGTGGAAGCCTATTATCTCTATCCTGATCCAGCAGACCTTCAATATAGCCTGTTAAATAACAGCTCAATGGCTTGTAGCTTACAAAGTAGTACAGTTAACTGTGGAACCTGTACCTGTACTTAAACACCTTAAATAACTGTATTACTTTTGTATTGCTATACTGTGCTACTAGCCCTCTGGCACTGTAACTATATATAATGGGGTAGATTCAAAAAACCCAACATGGTCCACTAGGACTATGCTTGAGTCATGGCATGACACACATGCAGTAGCGCACAGTTCTGGATTCAGTAAGTGGCCCTACATGCCATGTAGACCCACGCAAACCTGGTAAACACAGTGGTATGCTAATTACAGCATACACAGCTGAATGGTATGCTAATCAACCAATCCAAGAAGGAAGAGCTATTCAACAAGCTATAAAACAACCGTGTAGAGTCAGTGATGGATTTTCTTGTGAATTCCAAAACCAATTAAAATAGAGCCACGGAAAGGAGTCTACACAGAAAGAATGTTATGGGCTGCTGTTGCTTTAATTCATGTGTATGTGCAACAGGCTGAAGTCTTTACTGCTGCTGCTGCTAATAGACCATGGCCAAGAAAGAGAAGAGTTTTTAGATCCCATTTAACTTATCACAATCTGCCTTCTGTTGTCCTCAACTCAGAACAAATGCAAACCACGCAGAACCAATACTGGTGGAGACAAAGGTACATGTAGCACTTAGAATTTTAGCTACAGGAACCTTTCAGTGACCAACATGGGACATGCTGGGGGTGTCACAGTCATCAGCATCCAGGATCCTCCAACAATGCCTGAATGCTATGCTCCAACATGCCATTAACTACATATATTTTCCCTGTACACCAGAGGACAAGGCCACAGATATACACACTACCCTGAAGCACTGGTTGCCATAGATTGTACACATATAGAAATCAAGGCACCACCTGCTGAACAAGGAAGAGTGCACATAAAAAGAAGGGGATTCCACTCCATTAACTGCCAAATTCTGTATAACACTAGTAGAATCATCTTGAATGTGTGCTGGCAACCCAGGTTTTTGCCACAAGTCATATATCTAGCATATCTCCCAGCTGTATGAGATGTTTATTATGGGTGATATCCCACAGGTCATTTCCTGGAGGATGCAGGTTATGCACTTGACCTGTGGCTGATGACACCGACCAGAAACTCACACACACCAACTGAAGAATGCTATAATGAGGCACACACTGAAGCTAGAAATATCATAAACCATGTGTTTGGGCTGCTGAAGTCAAGGTTTCGGTGCCTAAATACATCTGGAGGAGACCTGCAGTACAATCCATGTACATGTACTGAAATCTTCACTATCTGTGCTGTGAGTCACAATGTCATCCTGAAGAAACAGCTTCAGCAGGATCAACAAGGGGAAGGGGCACACATCCCACCACCACTGCCAAGGTCACCACAGTCACACCCAGGTGAGGAGTCAGAAGAGGAACCAACAGCTACTGTGGGTGTAGGCAGATGTAGGTGTGCTCATTATGCCCTGGCATTGGCTCACCACCTAATGGGTTAAAACCTTCATCATATGCACATACATACAGTAGCACTGATGCCAGGCAATGCTCACAACCTTTACCTACCCAGGATTTATGTGGTTGTATCATATCACAGTCACACACAAAACAAGGTTGGATCCTAAACAAGGGGAGTAACAATACCAAAGCAAACCTCTGTACAAACAATTTTTTGTTTGTGCCAACACAGAAATAGAACTTGGCTTCCCCACCCCCAAAACAACAAGCAAATGATATTTTGTTACCAAACAAAGAAATAAAACATCAGTGAACTGTTATAAGTGCTACCAAAGAAACTGTTCCAAAAACATGTATACACATTTAGCAAAAAACATTCATTTTTATGCAATGGCCAGTCACCTCTCCCTGTGGGCATCACTCCCCTAGAAAGCTAACACCCCTGTGTCATTGACAATATAGAGCATTTACGTTTCACTGAAATAACAACAGAAGAGTGTAAAGAGAAAGAGTTGTAATATTAATATTTGTGATAAAAGTTAATAATGCTGTGCATCTAAGAAAGCAAAATGCCCTGACACAAATGCCTATACCATCAGTAAACTTCTAAGAAGTGCATATGGATAAAAGTAGCATTTCCTAATGCATTTATAAAAATATTTTTCTAACTGACATCTGAGCATATCTGGTGTATATATCTGAAAAATGCAATCATACCTTATCAAGATCAGTAGTCTTCTGTGCAGATAAATCCAAAGTAAGAGCGATCTTCTTCTCTGTTATCCACATTAACAAGTCTCCTCAACTCCAGTTTCCCTAGCTACACAGTTCCTTTTTTATAGTGTAGATTCAGGTCTGTGAGTATGGTGAAGATGGAAATGAGGTGTGAACTCATTAGAATTACTGAATCCCAGATTCTTGGCTCCATGTATTAGATGTAAACATAGTGCAGGCACTCCCTCAGTGTTTGTTGCTAATGGACTGTAACTGTGAATGATTACTGGTAGGGAGAATCAAACACAACAGCAGTTCAGATTCCCTTACCTCCAGTGGGTGTCTCAGCCAGGTATGACTTACAAAGTGTAGAAGTAATTGTATCAAGGCTTTAAATGTAAGTAAGCCGCACACATTTTACAGTTTCTGTTCAATAATATGCCACCTACCCTACATTTGTTGAAAACTGTATATTATTGCCATTTAAAATACTCACACATTTTAATGACAATGATACAAAATGCCTTTTAGACCATGTGACACTGACAGCCCAGCTAGATAGAACTTTGTAAATAATTTTATGTCATTTGTGAATAGTGATATAATTTGTATGCATGACTTAAAAATGTAAGAAAACTATATCTTCTGTACTGAGCTTCAAGATTGTAAACACAGTGCAAAGAGTTGAATGAAAAGAGCAGACATGTGTATAAACAATATGCCAATGCAAATGTATGCTTTCATAGTAGTAGATGAAATATACAGAGTTAACTTGCAAAACTAAGAAAATAAGTTGATAAGTAAAGAGTTTTACGATGTGTTATAAAACTAGTTTATTTCAGCTAAGTGACACAATGTCTAGGCTAGGGGCTTCTTTCTACTGTCTGGAAGCAGAGGTAACTACAGGTTTCCAAGGTAATTGTTTTACTACTTTCAGTTTGAGCCAAGCTTCTAAGAGGGAATTGTCAGCTTCTGAGACATAAGTATTTTTAACAGAGCCATGTTAAAAATGTAAGTTCCTGCTAGCCTGGGAAACTTAGGCAGAAGTTATCTGAAGAAGTCGTTTTATCGACGAAAATGTGTTTGTGGCTATTGTGACGTTAATAAAACTTGGCTGAAACTTGCATTACCTTATTGTGAGCTACTACCAAGTGGTGGAGGTTTACTGGACTGGTTTTGCTGTTATTCATCTGTGGTTTATCATGTTTACAGCGTTCCTTTGTGTTACCAGTTGTTAGTTATGGAAGCCAGTTCGGGTTCTTCCACTGCAGGTGATATCCAGAGTATCCACCATGGCAATTCCAACAGGTCCGAAAAGGATGGCATTTTGCAGCTCACGGGTCAATTGACTGCTTTAATCAATTTGCTTACTCCGCTGGGACAAGGGATTAACAACTTGATCTCAGACCAACGGGAAATTCTAAAAGCTGTTACCAACAACTCGGCAACTCCACCCGTATTTTCTCAACACAATGGTTTGGTCGGTTACATCCTACAGAAACGACCGAGTTATCTAGTGGGACTGATTTTGCACACACACCAGCTGTTCTTCGTGAACAAGGGCACAATTCTTTGCCTGATCCCCCACTGCATACCCAGGAGAGGGTTGAAACACCAACATCCACGTTTCATGAATGGGTCAACATGAAACCTAATTTCCGGTTTAGCGAGCAAGGAGCTCGCAATTCAGGGGACAGTCCCAGTTTTAAGGAGTCGTTACGATTATTGGAGAATGCTCTGTACAGGTATAAAACTTTAGAGCTGGATAATGTTTACTTGACTGAATGCCTTAACAAAGGCATAGTACCTAAAGGTCTACGTGTGTATAAGTATCCTAACCAGGTTAGTCCTGGCAGTGAGTTTCATAAAGACTTGATTCTAGCCTTCAATCAGTGTGGTCTTGTGATTGTCAAGGCAATTATAAAGAAAAATGCTAAAGAAATTAAATGTTTGCAAACTGATATTATTAAATATAATTAGAATGTTACCACTGATTTACTGTTTGAAGTTGAAAAACCTAGATATTATGACATTAGAAAGGGGGTAGATCAGCATTGTGACATAGTTCTTAACCACAAATATAAGAAACTTAACAGGGACATTAAGGAGTATCAGGAGGGTAGACAGAATCCTAATCCTCCCTACTATAGAAGGTATACACAGGTCAACCTCGCAGAGAGTAACATCTACAGGGATGTACCTGAACCTTTAATCCAGGGGGAGCAAGAAGTTGAGGTGTTTACTGATAACCTGTTACAGGATGAGGGCAACGAGGACGAAAATTTTTTACCCCGAAGGTCAGAGCGGATTCGCCAGCAGGGATACCCACCCACAGGGAATCGTCCCCCTCCAGTATTATCTCCCCAGCATCAGAGGGGAGGGGGACAACCACGAGCCTGGAGGAAGAACAGGAAACAGGAATGGTAGTTAGTGGTAATTTTACAGCTACCAAAATAGGAGACTATTTTATGTACACCAAGGACAACTACCATATATACAATTATAGTGATTTTCCTGTTACTGATGTTTGCTTTCAGCTTTTTACGAAAGGCTTCAAATTTGTCCCTAATAGATGCAGTGGTATAGTTCATACAATTCTGGATTTGAAGTTACTCATACGTAAATTAAATTTAGAGAACTTGTTAGGGGGCATGGCTGGGACTTCAGGCCTGCATTTGAGAAAGTCCAGTACTTTCAACCCCCCACTTCACCCCCAACTTAAGAACTTGGAAAACAGAATCGAGCAGCAACTTAGAAAAGAACTAAGTAAAGATAAGTATGTAGCCAACTTAAGTCAAGAAGAAAGTACATTACTCTACAATTTGAGTCATGCGACTTCTCTGAGGGTTATGGAACCAGACAAGCGTGGGGGGACGATGTTGATGGATCACAATCTATATGAGGCCAAAATGTATAATCTTTTACATGACTACAACAAATACACCTCGGCCTCAATTCATGAAATTAATTTATCATACAAAAAGATCGATTTGGCCATTAAAGACCTGGTGGACCAGGAAGTCATTGAAATGGATATTTTTGCCTATCTTAACAACACTGATCCAAGGGTACCCACAATTTTTGGGGTGCCAAAGATACACAAAAATCCATCTGACCCACCCTTGAGACCCATTGTGGCTGCACAAGGGTCTAAAACCCACAAGCTTTCCAAGTTTTTGGATTGGAAATTGAAGGAAATATGGGGGAGACAGGACTATATCCTTAAAGACTCTTGGGCCTTTTTACGTAACGTCCATACCGATTTATTTAGAACTGAGGTTACATTTCTTACCATAGATGTGGTAGACCTTTTTACAGTTATTCCATCAGATATCGGGTTGGAATGGATGGAGGAGGCCCTATGGGCATGTCCAGAAATTACCAACAATGACGTACATATGGTAACTGAACTCCTAGGTTTGGTATTAAATAACAATTTTCTTTTCTTTTCCGGAGAGTATTTCCAGCAGACCTCCGGTGTATCTATGGGTGCCAATTGTGCCCCTACATATGCTGACATTGTATTGTCCATATGGGAAAAGAAGTTTGTCCTCAATAGTGAATTTTCTATCTATTGGAACTACTACTGCAGGTTCCTGGATGATATCTGTATTTTTTGGAACGGGCCGGTCGACCGCATTGTTGATTTTATCAACTACATCAACACAACCACGACCTTCCTAAAATTTACACATCAAATATCTTACAATAGTGTTAACTATTTAGATGTAACTCTTACTAAGGATGGTGATGGGGTTAAGTCCTGTATATACAGGAAACCCACATTCTCTAACAGCTACATCCATTATTAGAGCTTACATCCCAGGTTCCAGAAAAGAGGAATTTTGAAAGGACAGTATGTTAGGGTATCCCGGATGACATCTCAGGATCAACAATTTGGAGATGAGTGTGACAAACTCACATCCCTATTTTTAGAAAGGGGATATCCCATTAGCCTGATACAATCAGTTCGGGAAGAAGTTGAGGCTGCTCATACTACTAGATTTAGCCCTATTTTGGGTCGAAGCATTGGAGAAACTGATGGTCAAACCCATAGGGATACAGTTAGTCTATTTTCTAGTAATTTTGCTTTTATAACAGATTTTAGTACTAATGCAGCCAATATTAGGAAGATTGTGGAAAAGGAATGGCAGTCCTTTCAGGATTTTACGGACCTTAGTCATCTAAAGGGTAAGAATTTGAAAACGGTTTTTAGGAGAGGGTTTAATATTAAAAGGGTATTGGAACAACATGACAAGGTTGTTCAGTCCTACCGCACGAGGAAAGGGACCTATAAATGTGGTCGTTGTTCCTCATGTAAATATATAATGCACGACCATCATGTGTATTTAGAAAGCCGGAAGAGGGACATCAAAGCCTCAGAATATTCCAATTGTTTATCCACCGGGGTTGTTTATTTGGCCCTTTGCCAGTCCTGTCAGGCATTTTATATCGGTAAAACCGAAAGACAGTTAAGACGTCGTATATATGAACATCAGTACGATATGATCAAATCCAATAGTAAAAATGATTGTGCAGGCATTCCATTGACTGTGAGGGAGCCAGGTTTCTGTTTTTTGTGTTGGATACTGTTCCTAAGGACATCAGGGGAGGACCCTGGGAAGCCAAACTAGCTCATAGAGAGACTTTTTGGCAGATTCTTTTAGAATCTAATAAATTTCCGGGTCTCAATGATTTTATTTCCATTTCCCCCTGTCTTAAACTTAAAGCAGGACATATATAATGTAAAGTTTTGAAATTGATGTGATTCAAGTTTATAAAACAATTGTGTAATTATTTTAACTGACAGTCAAGTTTATGATCATTAATTATTATTTGAATTAATGTATAAAATTTGCTTTTTTATATATATATCATTATTATTTATTATTGCAAGGTTACTTGTGTCTTAGTTTTTCTAAGTCCATTATATTTGCTGTACATGTGACCTTTGAATATTGTGTATATAAACAATGAGTTATTTTAGTGACTGACTTTGGGGTTTTTAATGCATTAAGGAATACTACAAAATTTTAATTATTTAATTGGATTATTGTTTAATTATGTTATTACCATTTATTAAGGAGTGTATTTAAACAGCAGAGTTGTACATGATTTTATATGAAGAAGTTGTTTTATCGATGAAAACGTGTTTGTGGCTATTGTGACGTTAATAAAACTTGGCTGAAACTTGCATTACCTTATTGTGAGCTACTACTGAGTGGTGGAGGTTTACTGGACTGGTTTTGCTGTTTTTCATCTGTGGTTTATCATGTTTACAGCGTTCCTTTGTGTTACCAAACTTAGGCAGAGGTGACAAGAATGATGTCATCTGAAATGATTCAGCAATAGTGTGTATTATCAATTTAATAACTATCTCAGAGAGAAAGACATTGCATTTTGTATATTGTCTTGGATCTGAAAACATTCCACTCACCAGTACTTGTCTTGCTCTGTAAGTAAGTTATTTAGGTACATTGCTTTCTCTTAGAGATAGATAGAGATACAGTAAGATTAGTCAAGCTGTTTTTTATATTCATGTGAGACAGTCCTACAATATTGTTTCAAAGTATTTCCTTTGATTGTGAACTCTGTTGTCACTGTGCTGAGTTAATGATTATTATCTTGTGCTTTTATTATTAAATATATTTAAACCTATTAATTGTGGCTGTTTTTTGTATAGAGATATTTAAGCACTTAGAGTACTTGCATATGTGTTTAGTGACACTGTATAGGCCACTCCTAAATAGCCTTAGCCTTGGTTACACTTACTATTTGGATAACAGTAACGTTACATAGTAGAATTGGACACCCTTTGGTAAGGGCCTTTATAGTAGCTGATAAGAGTGGTTGGTGGCAGTTGGTACTACCTTATAGTCTGGGCAGAAGGGGGCATAGCTAGTGAATCTGTGCCAGCCTTCCCAGGAGTGTTTGTGTGTTTGTATATAATTCAAATCTCAAAGTGTGTGCTTGTCAGCTACTTGGGCAGGGACACAAAGTACTGGTTGGAGAGAAAGGGTGCTGGAGATTTTGGCTTGACCACTCAGCTGAGATCTGAACTCTATAGCTGTGCCAGTGGGAAGTCTTATTGGGGATCTGGAGAGAGAGGGAGAATGCAGCCCCAGACTGACTGTGATTTCTGTGTGCTCTTAAGGGAAATTGTACTTCACTGTGTGTGTATTTGTCATCCTCCCAATGTGCACATCCCTCACTGATGTTAGTGGGTAGGATTGAGGCTCCTTGATTACTGGGCCAGGGCAGGGGTGTCACAGACTGCAGGTCTCAGATTACTGCTCAGATAAGAGAAGAATGAGCGATATACACAAAAAGATACAACAGAGCTGCATTTGTCCAAGCAATAGTAATAAATGGTTGTGTGATCACTCATTGCACTACATCTGAAATTAATAGGTATAGAAACAAGTCAGAAGTGTACAAGTGTCATATGTCTTGTTAATACTGTGGATGATGTTGCACTTGCTTGTATGCACAATAATTTTCATACTCTGCTGCAAAACTGTCTCTGTGGCAAAGAGGGATAAGACAATATTCATGTGTTGTGAAGGTTCACTGGTGTCAGGGTTCATATTCAGACTTGTATAAAAATCTTTCACGTGTACTAACATATATTTTGTAGTGCTGTTTACTTTATAGATTTATTTTTTTAATGCATGGTGCATGGCTTAGCACAAACATGGGAAACTGCTAAATATAATAAATATCATGTAAAGTACTTCTTTGATAACCAGTGCATCAACTACCCCTGCGAATCACTTGTGTGTGTAGCACATCTGCTAAATATACTGAGCCACACAGTGTATACCATCTGTAGATCAAGGTTCAAGTCTCACCTTTGTCTTTTAAGGATGAAGCCTAATAAACATTACTCACAAGGCTAAAACAAGTTTAGCTTTGAATGTTGTTTGTTTGACACTTACCATCACACAAATTTGAGTAATGGCCCACACACGAAGGAGACAGAACACCTGCAAACAGGATGCAGACATTCTTAATTTGAAAAAGGGCACATTATTGCATTTTTTGCTTTCCATTGCACGTCACTTACTGACATTGCACTGCATTTAGCAGCCTTCCCCAACACCTGCAAGTTCAGAACACCGGTACAGATGAAGCAGTCAACAATTTCAAAATGAATGCATTCTATCAGTTCTGTTGTGCACCACACAAACAAGCTAAGTGGTGTTCTGTAGCAATTAATACACAGAAGTTAACAATGAATAAGAAAATATCCTGATGCTGTTTAACTATTTCTGTGGCAGCAGTTGCAAGTGTAGGGCTGCAATAGAGATGGTCCTGGGTTCTAGTACAGGAAATTCTAAATAGTTTTTTTGTTATTCCATTTCACTTTATATTAAATGTCATAAAAAAACATATGTTAAACATAATTATAAACAGCAATAACAATAAGTGTTTATAGCAGTGGAGCTCATATGAATTGTATGTATGACTAAGGGTAAGCAGACTACTATGTTTCTGTAATTATAATTGGGCTATCTGAGTTTGGATGGCCTTAAGACTTCAATAAGACTCATACATGAATGACTGCATAAACCAGGACCTTGTCAGGTAAGCACACATACATGGTTAACCTCTCAATCTGTCATGTGTATTTATATGTAATTCATGAGCACATCTGAGAAGCAACTCTTCTGCAGCAAAGATGTAAAATCACTACTATTGAAAATGCTTTGCCTCTTATACATAGGCTTGAATCCCAGATTGTAAAAATCAGTTTTATCACTGAATAAAGCCAAAGCAAAAATGTGTCAGGTCATGAAATGTATGCCCCCCAATACGTTTGCACAGTGAAATCACCTAACAGGTCCAGCAGCAAACAACACTCAAACTATTGACAAGTATCACATTAACCTGCCCATTTAAAAAAAAACTGCTTTCCTTTCTGTTTGGCACTGCTCATCTCTGTTTAACATCATGCAAACTTGGTTGGTGTTGTTCAAGTTTGCACACTACCGGTAAACGCAATAACAGGAATTGGTGGGAAATCATTACCTATTGCTGTTTTCTCCTCTTGCACATGTCTGGTGGCAGAAGGGAAGGTGCCTAATTTATAGTGCAGAGGTGGCATGTTGAGGTATCCAGAATCTTTACTGGATTCCTTGTGAAATGTTACAGCCAAAGGCTTTTGCAGAGGGACTCCTTGTAAAGTGTCACAACTGAAGGCTTTTAAAGGGTACCTAGTACAAGTCTGAGGCTTGGAATAGTTCAGACAAGGCTGTCTCAAGTGTGACTAGCATTCCACACACAGGAGAACAGTGTAGGCATCACTTTAATGACCTAAAAAGGTACAAGAGAGATACACTCAGCCAGTAGATGGATGAGTTCGGAACTAGCAGCCTCCCACAGTTTAAAAAGGTATACTAGTAAAGAGAATTTATTGTACATAGAAAGCTACATATAGGCAAAAACTGGTATGCATAGTGCTCTTCTCTTGATCTCTTCTGTTTATTCTACAGCCAATGCCAATATAATTGTGAATAGAGAAACCCATTCTGAGCATTTAGAGAGACTGAGGGAAGCAATGGGTATGTATGCAGTACAAGAGAAGTATTATTGGTAGCTCTTAAAATATTTTTTTTTCTATACAGTTGTAGCAAAGTAGGCATGCATATCTTAACTGTAAAAGCAAGCATGCATGCTTCAGTCTGTAGCACAAACAAACTGTAGGAGTCAAGTTTAAGATTGTACTCAGATGTTGTAGGTTAAAATAGCACAAGTAACAAGTATGTAAATACTACATAAATTAATTTGTACACAAGTGGCATAAATGCCCTGCTGTTAACAATCTGTATCATTAGACCAAGCATATGTACAATATCTGCACATTGCAAGGATTACTTTGACCAATGTTTTATTATAGTTTGTAGTTGTTAAGAAGTATACTTAAAAGTAAAAGTTCAGATAAAAAATTATTATCGTTGTGATAATGCAATGTATGTCACATATGATGGTAATATTATCACTTTTTTCTATCATCTCAACCCTTATCTGTTTTTTAAGTGACATCAAAATGTCATCCATATCTGACAAATCACAAAATGGTTTACAACACAGGGAGATAGGCTAACCCCAGTGGCTCAGCCTGCCCCACTCCACCAGCTTCATCACCAATGCACAGTATATCTTGGACCCAACCTGGCAGTATTGCCTCTGCTGCCCCCTGCACCACCTGTGCCCTCAGGTAGCACTAGCCTGGAAGCAGGTGCTGTGGAACCCTCTGGGAGTACTGGCAGAGGTATGGATTTTATCACCCACCAGGAGATGCTAGGGTTGGTGCATAGGATCATGCACACCACCATTGGTAATGCCTCTGCCAGATGGAGAGGCTGTTCTCCCTCATGATCCATAGGTAGAGACATCAAACACTCAAACAGCCAGTGAAGTATGGGGACAATGATGACAGTCCTGTGGGTGAGGACTAGAGTCTGACTGTCCCTATGTTTGAAGGACATGGGCCTTCGTTCTCCCCTCCCTAACCCTAATCATGGTGTCCCCCAACTTTTTGTGTCCCTCACTGCCATGTATCATCTTGTTTGCCCTGTTTGTTAGCATCTGCTTCCTCACCTACCCTACTTACCTGACCCAGAAATGCCTATGTCCTTTACCCAACATTCCTCTCTTTATTGTAGTAAGAAATGGGCATCTGTCCCACAACAAAATATTGCCCCATACATAGCTCTCCACTTCATGCACGTGTCTTCTAGACACATTTGATTTGGTCCAATTGGCTATACAACATGACTGAGTAGTTGTTACCCCTCTTTTTTGAGATGACAGTCCAAATTCAGCTAATATTCTGTACATGTTTTCATTTTACACTGTTGTGTTGAAGAAGTGGATAGCATTAGTCCTTTTCTACCTCCCTCCTGCACATTCCTATATTGTTTTCCCTTTGTTCTTCCCCCTACTTTCCCCCCATTTCACCACTTTCCTATCTACTCCATTTTAACACCTTTAATCTAGTCAAAAAATAGAATTGAATCCTGTGTTTATATGAGATGTTTTAATTTTGTTTTCACGGAGCTTAACTCCCCGGGCCTCTACCGAAAATGGACATATATCCAGTTAGAGTAGCCCAGTCAACAAATGTAAAATAAAATAAAAAAATAAGTAAAATAAAATAAAATAAATCACACACAACACACATAAGTAAAAAAATAAACAATGGACCTCTACACTTTTTGGACTCTGTGTTTGCATGGAGTTTGCCATTGTGCACCAATGCCAACCAATGGTGAACAGCTCTTCATCGGTGTGGTTAACTCTGCACAATACCGCTTAAACATGCTGTGCAGCGGTAACATACAGTGAAGGTAGAATAAAAAATTATTTCATTGCATTATAAATACATATTTAAAACTATTAGATATACATGGATTCAAACACTATATCATCTGGGATCCAAAATAAATCTGCTAATGCATTTGCATCTGCTGTCACAGAGTCAGCTAAGCAGCAGGTGTGTTTCATTCATTCAGTACTCAGAACTCTCAGAATCTTATCAATGAGGCTTGCATTTGCTCAGCGCTTAACTATGTGCAAACAGGAAAGCAGTATAAATGTGCATCTCACATACACAAACACTATGCCATCAATCACTAAACCCAGCTGCTCAGGGGTGCACTATGGAAAGTATACAATACCATGTATTACTTATATTTATTGTACATGTAGTCTTCATACCATGAAATTACATGTAAAAACACAAAGTGAAAATACTTTTTAAATAAATAACACATATTTACACAGCAGCCATTTGCTACCTTCCTCATGCACTGCAAACTCAGTCTCTCAGCACTTCTTCATAAATATATCAGCTACACTATAGAAGTAAACAACAAATGCTTTCTTATATACCATGCACATCAGATTTTCGTTGCAGTAATGTGGGCAGCTGTTTGCATATAGTTTGTAAAGATGTCTCTTAAAGTATACCTGCACATTGAAAACGCAACAGCAAACACTATACATTGCACACTCATCAATCTGGTAACATGCAGAACTTTAAGATCTTGACAGTTGTACATGGCTAGCTATCTATTTCAGACAGGCCTCCCAATGACATCTCTCAAACATGCAATTATGATGTCATCCACTATAAATTATCCTGCAGTCTTGCAAAAGTCAGACTTGTGCCATAGCACTTGCATAGAGTACTGAGTTCTATGGTCTGTTTACTTAGGTAGGGGTTTTGTTCTCACAGCAGTCGATTGGTATATGTGTGCCTGTCTGTCTGTCTATCTAGTCAGAAGACCAATACTGTGTATCTTGCAGCCACCACTACAATCCCACAGAGTACCAATATTTTCAGAACTGGACATGCCTACACATCCATTTCATGCAGGGCTGCCCCAACATCTTCTTTTAAACATGCAATGATGATCTCATCCACTGTAAATTGTCCCACAGCCTTGTAAAAATCAGACTTCTTGCATTAAGTACTGAGTTCTATAGTGTATACCTAGATAGGTAGGGGTTCTGTTCTCACACCAGTCCACTGGTGTGTGTCTGTGTGTGTTTGTGCACTTGCTTGACATTAGAGAGAGCATTTTATACCAGCATGTGGGACACTGCTATTACCATCTTCTTCTCACCAGACCCTGCAGATCTTATTACCTGTAAATTGTTGTCCGACACTCTCCAAGTCAGACTTGTGCTGTGGTGCTTGCACTAAATACATAGGTCTCTAGTATCTGTACTTAGGTATAGGATCTACTCTCAGAGCAGTCAACTGGTGTGTGTGTGTGTGTGTGTGTGTGTGTGTGTGTGTGCGTGTGTGCGTGTGTGCGTGCGTGCGTGTGTGTGTGTGTGTGTGTGTGTGTGTGTGTGTGTGTGTGTGTGTGTGTGTGTGTGTGTGTGTGTGTGTGTGTGTGTATCTTTGTGGGTTTGTACACTTGCTTGACATTAGATCCAGCATGTGGTGCACTGCTATTACCATCTTCTCCTCAGCAGACACTGCTGATGTTATGACCTATAAGCTGTTGTCCAACACTCTCCTAGTCAGACTTGTGCTGTGACACTTGTGTTAAACACAGAGGTCTCTAGCCTGTGTACTTAGATAGGTAGAGGTTCAGTTTTCACAGCAGTCAACTGATGTGTCTGTGTGTGTTTGTGCACTTGCTTGACATTATAAAGAGCATTTTACACCCACATGTGGGACACTGCTATTACCATCCTCTCCTCACCAGATGCTGCTAATGTCATCACCTATAAATTGTTGTCCAACACTTTCCAAGTCAGACTTCTGCTGTGATATTAGTATAATAAATACAGTAGCAACACACACCAAATATTGTTGCACAGCCATGAAGACACATCAGATGGAGCAAAACACTGGGCGGATTTCTTACATTATGAAAACAAACAACCCAATTATAATGTAGAAATCATACCCCTATGAGCAGACCAAGCTGTATATGACCTATGTATTTAGGTAGATGGTATATGGAACATCCACCATCATGTGCCCACAGTTGTGACTACTCCTGAATATGTGTAGGACATCCACATCAAAGACAATAATCCTTCCGTAGTTCACTGCCTTCATCACATCAATAACTGAGTAAAATACACCCTTCTTCATGTACCTTGTCACACCCCTGCACTCGCCCAGTAATCATGGAGCCTCATCTTCACCACTAGCACCAGTGAGGGACCTACACATTGGGAGGATGACAAGTATACACACAGTAATTGCAATTTCCCTTATGAGCACACAGAAATTGCAGCCAGTCTGAGGCTGGTTTCTGACTCTTTCTCCAAATCCCCAATAAGACTCCCCACTGGCACAGCTATAGGGTTAATATCTCAGCCAAGTGGTCAAACCAAATCCTCCAGCACCCTCTCTGTACAACCAGTGCTTTATGTCCCTGCCCATGTAGCTGACACACACACACACACTTTGAGATGTGATTTATATACAAACACACAGACACTCCTGGGGAAGGCTGGCACATGTTTACTAGCTATGCCCCTTTCTGCCCAGACTATAAGATAATTATCACTGCCACCAACCACTACTTATCAGCTACTATAAAGTCCCTTACAAAGGGTGACCAATCCTAATGTGTAATGTTACTATTATCCAAATGGTAAGTGTGACCAAGACCAAGGCTATTTAGGAGTGGCCTGTACAGTGTCACCAAATACATATGCAACTACTCTAAGAGCTTAAATATCTCTAAACAAACCAGCCACAATTAAAAGGTTTAAATATATGTAATAATAAATAATAAAAGAACAAGACAATACTCAACCAACACAGTAACTACAGAGTTCAGAATCACAGGAAATATTTTAAAACAACATTGCAGAACAGTCTCAAATAAATACAGAAAACATCTAAGCTAATCTTTACTGCATTCCTATCTATCTCTGAAAGAAATACTATACTTTAATCTTACTTACAGAGCAACACACAAGCAGAAGTGCTGAATGGATGTTTCTAGGTCCAACACAAGATACAAAATGCCCAGTCTCTCTATCTGAGAGCATTCTTAAATTAATATCACATATTACTGCTGGGTTAGCCTGGATGACATCAGTCTTTGTCACCTTCCTTCAGTTCCCAGGCTAACAAAAACTAAGAATTTTATCCTCTCTGTGTGAGAAGTACATATCTTTCAGATGTTTGCTCAGAAATGGAAGTTGTAAAACAATTAAACACTTTTACATTTGAAACCTAGTAATTATTTCTCTTTCAAGACAATAGAAAAACCTCTAGCTCTAGACATTGTGTCTGCTTACTGAGAGATAACACAATCGTAAAACACTTTACTTTTCAACTTATTTTCTTGAAGTTTTGCAAGTTACTTCTGTATGTTCCAGATTCTACTATTAAAACATACATTTGCACAGGTATATAGTTTTTATACATTTCTGTCCTTTTCCAGTAGGGCACACTGGGGTAACATTCTTGAAGCTCAGTACATAACATAAAGTTCAACACACACTTCTACACCAGTAGTTTAATATACACATAACATATAGTTCTCTTACATTTGTAAGACAAGCATATGAATCATATTAATATTCACAAATGACACAAGACTATCCGCAAAATTCCAAATAGCTGGGCTGGCAGTGTCACATATCTCACTACACATCTTCCAGGGATGCATAACACAAGTGTATCACCTTTGCCAAGGTGAACTCCCACATATCTTATTGGCCATACCTAGGTATTCCTTTTGTTGCATAAACATTACTGTCTGTAACACTCATCAAGGTGATATAACAGATTCATCTGTGATACCTATTCTGGTGATGCACACAGTACATACATAGCTGTCTGACAACTTTGATAACATGGGTTAAATTTGTGACAGTGTGAATTGTGCCATATATATGCCATGCCCACGTGTCAACAAGCCTGGATTGATCATAATATCACATACAGGTATAGCAGTGTCCATCCTAATACCTCCAACAGATGTTACATAGTTAGGACGGTGTGCTTGAATAGATTGCTGGCATCTCATAATAATTGTACAAGTGTGTTTGTGCAGAATCATCTATGATCACTCACAATTACATATGTTATGTCTTAGACATGGGATTACTGGTAGTATTAGTCTGATATTCTCGGGTCTATATTAGATTACCAAACGCTTAAAAAAGCGAATGGTGATTGATCGAATTTATGTAAGTGAAAGCTTAAAATATCGAAGCAACAGAAACCCAAATTTTTTCCTAGGAATAGAATTCAGTTGTCCGTTTCTCTTGCTTCGGTATTTTCAGTGCTGTGGTGGAAAGTTACGGGTCGAGTTCATGTAAGTGTGTGATTGTGTGGATGTGAGTGTTAGGGCAGGTTAGGTGAGTTAGGGTTAGGGCGCGGGTTAGGTATGTGTGCGATTGTGTGGATGTGAGGGTTAGGGTGGGTTAGGTGAGTTAGGGTTAGGGAGCGGGTGAGGTGAGTGTGCGATAGTGACGGACCTTAGGGTTAGGGTTTGGGTTAAGGTACGTGGATAGTTAGTGGTATGTGTATAGTTTAGTGTAGGGTTAGGTGTCAGATTTTAGGTGTATGTGTGTGGCATGTTTTTGGGATGTAACCCAGCTTGGGAAATAAGAGAAAATAAAATGGTTGGATGGTATTGGAAAGAAATACATGAAAATAAAGTGGCATAGACAGTGGAAGATATATGAGGAATGAAATATGAGAAAGTGATGTGCGGCATGTGTGAAGCTGGCAAAACATATAAAGCTTTTTTTAATTAGACAAAATAATAATAAAACAACATCAAATTGGTGGTGCCACCCTAAACAGTATTTGCATTGCCACTTGTCTTCCCATTTTGCTGGCGAAATGAATGCTTTCTTGCATTCTTGTTGCAGATTTATTAGAGAAACTTTTAACACTATGCCTAATGCAATGGCAGAGCAAGCATATAAAATAGGGAAAGTGTTAAAGGTTATTTTAAGAATTCTGAGTAGTTGGCACTTTCCTGAAATTGTTATACTGGATAGACATGACAGATGAAAACAATCTGTGTGTACCATTTACTGTACTATGTAACTAATTTGTCCTTTATCCTTTTCTTTTTCATGGTCACAGTACCATGCTGATGGCCACAAAACGTGCACAAATACATCTTAGCTGCAGGAGATAGCAAGTACAACTGAAAAACAGACTTCTTGTTTTACTGTTATAAAAAGGAATGCTCAAACATGTTACAACTTTACAGACTTCTCTTCAGATACAAAACATGAAGAAAGCTGGGTTGATTTGATTACTTATCAGCTAATGGTCACATTAGTCTGTCAAAACAAGCAGACAGCTATTGTGAGAAGAAAACTTCACTGAAAATTAGACATCAAGTAAAACAATTATAATGTGAGATATGCTTAGGAAGTATGTGTGAAGTGTGAATGTCTCAAAGTATTGTGCAAGTACTCATGAAACATACATTTTATGACAGATATTTTGAATTCATTCCTAATAGATGACAACCCTATATCCCCTAGTTTGTTATGCACAGTACACGCAATGGTATAGTTTGTGAAAATTATATATATTTTTTGAAAATGTGAGGTAAAATAATAAGAAAGGGGCAGTGTGAGAAGGAAATCCCAATAAAAAGAAAAAAAAAAGATGTTGCAACAAGACAGTGAGATGTGCATGTTTTGTTAACCAGGTAAATAGATTTAGCTGAATACCCATTTCAGCCATAGCCAGTGCCAAAGTTGAAAAACAGTGTGCAGTATATTGTGTACAAAAAATGAAGAAAAAACAAGAATAAAAAAGGGGGAAAATAAGCTTGAAGGTGGCTCTCCCAGTCACAAGTAACAAATCTGCATTTTCAGATAGTGATCTGTGATGTGTTCTGCAGTCCTTCAGGAAACTTAAACTGAAGATTTTGTTTACAGCACTCTGAAGGGGGGCAGAAGAACTACTGGTAGTGTGTGTTCGATTTTCGGTATCAGGGCATTAATGTCTAGGGTTTTCCTACCTTGAGAAGGAAACACAGGGTGGGGTAGTAGGAATTTAAAAAATGATAAATTGCTTTATAGCAGGTCAATTACCCTCTCTTCTGGGGTCTATATTAGCAAAGCAAAAAACCCTATGCACGTATACCAAAACATTGACCCCTATACCGCAAACCGCAAAAATCCCGAACCCACTAAACCGTGAAAAAAATATATCAAACTGTCATAGTCGGCCAACCCCAGCACCCGCTACATACTACCTACCCAAACAAAAGAAATAAATCACATACATATACTAACCAAACCCTACTTCTAACCTAAACTAAAGCACCAAAACCTTACCACCAACACTACACTAAACCCCACAAACGCAACTATCTATGCACTCTCCTTAACCCCTCCCTAACCCTAAGGTCTGTATCTACTGCACACATCCCCTACAGACATACACCTAAATAAAATAAATAATACACATACATACACTTAAAAAAACCCTACACCTAACACTACACTAACTCTTACATATAGTACCTATCTATGCACTTACCTTAACCCAAATCCTAACACTAAAGTCCTATCTATGGCACACTTACCTTACGGAGCTGTACCGCAGATCGGCCAACCAAAACAAATCGACATTTCAAAATTTGCGGTTTTGACCATTCGAGGTTTATGTAATTCGCGCAATATGGTTCGATGTCTTCATATTCGCCTAAAGGGATTTTCGGTCGCGTAATAGGAACCCTCTCTTCTGACAGAACTGCTATGCACAAGGGAAATTAGACTCTGAGGGACCAGATACGAGAAATTTCAGAATCTGAGACAGTGTGGGAATGGGACCAGAGTGTGTTTAACTGGCAATTGAAGAAACAATGAGAGGGTAGCTTACAAAGGGGCTAATAGAAGATGGGATGGTGTAATACAGTGAATGCAGAGACTAGAAGAGGGTAATATATATGGGGGAGATGGGAAAATATTAAATTACCATCTCACTATTGATCACTGCTTAATTAGCAGGTTAAGGCCAAAGTTCAGTGGAGTCAAAAAGGATGAGAACAACATTATTGCATGGAAAGGAATTTTGTTAGAGGAAATATGGGAAAAAAGGGGTAAATATAGCATATAATTTGCTTCAGCCCAAAAGTGGTGAATGTCTGACAAGAGCTGGAGAAATCACAAATGGGGCATTTGGAAGGAAGCTCACATCCTATTCCAGGTTTATGCTGTCAAGAATATCCATTTGGAGGAATTAAAGGAGACAGCATGGGTATATATCTAGCAAGTGTTTTGATTCTAGTGGGGGATTAAGCAGATGACAAAAAATAAAAAATAAAAATCTTAAAAGGTCCCTTGTGTACAACAAGAGGAAGAAGAGAGATAACATATTAAGGCAGGGATGAAGATGACAAGAAGAAGAGGTGCATAGCAGAACTCTAAATGAGAAGATGACATCTGAGAAGGAAAGAAAGGGTAGACAAGAAAGTGTAATAACTTATAGAATAGCTAATAAATGATAGTTTGGATAGGACTGGATAATAGTAATAGTGAGTGTGTGTCTGTTTCACTGAAACTGGATGGCTAACAGACAGCAATAATATTACAGGAACTAATTGTATTTTAATATAAAATATGATTATAATAGATAAAGTCCTTAGTTTGAGTCATTCAGTCTCCATTTACCTTCTAAGTGACTCTGAGCAAGTCACTTAACCATACAGTGCTCTTGGGTCTATTCTGAAAAGAATCACTTGTATTTAGTGGGCTTACCTGTTTAACAACTGTGTTTTATCATTTAACAGTATGTTTTGTAGTTGTAGCAGCAAAACACTGAAGCAATGACTGTGGCATGGTGGTGCAGTGGTTAACATTGTCGCCTCACAGCAAGAGGTTCTCTGGTTTGATTCGTCGCTGGGGTGCTCTCTGTGAGAATTTTGTATGTCTTCCTTGTATTCACGTGGGTTTCTTCCCACATTCCAAAGATGTTTGGAGGGTGGCCTAATGGTTAAGGTGTTTGCCTTACAAACACAAGATGCAGGGTTTTAGTCTCACAAGGGATAATTGGCTAGGCTTAAAATGGCTCGCAAGGGCAGTTAGCTTAGTACTAATCTATGAACCTATAATCTATGAACATGCATCTGGAGTGTTTCTCTCTGCTCCTCTTGTGAAAATGGTGTCTGTCCCAGTCAGATTTTCCCTGTAAGCAAATGTGAAATAAATAAATGTAGAACTCAGTGATACAACTTTATTCGGTATATTAGGTTAATTAGTTTCTACACTGTCATCAGGGAATAGGGCTTTACTGCAAAAAAGAAGTTCATGGAAGATAAGAATAATATGAGAGGACCCAATGCATTTCCAAGATCAGACAAATAAAGCATATTTTTGAACACCTATAGCATTATTAATTAGTCTACTGTTATTTGTGCTGTACTTGCAACAATGTGTTAAGGCTGAGGTTTTGTAATCAAGGCTTGCCAACAAGTGTCAGGGTAAGAGAAGCCTCTGGCCTGCAGTACAGACCCAAAACACTGTCATTGTGGCAGCTGAGTCTGAAGTCCCCAACAATGATCATTTTGACTTTCAGTAAGGGCTGAAGATTGTCTACCAAACTCATGAGCTCAACTTCAAAGTTTGGGGGAGGGAATCAATAAACACAACAGGACAGTATTTTTTTTTTACAGTTAAATAGTTGTTTCAGTTAGCATTTACACATTTGCTTTGATATGAATGTTGTTGTAATCAGCTTGACCAACAATGCAATGCCTTTCTTAGTTTTGAAAATAGGTCACTATTCCTCACAACTGAATAACTTAAGATCAGGTCAGTAGGATATGGGACATTTGACTTTGGACAAGAGTTAATGATGTCAGGGATCTGGGTCTGTATTGACATGACCAGGCCTTCACAATAGGTATCACACTTCTGACGTTCATATGAACCTCTGTTTCTAGTCTGATTTGCTCCATTTGAAAGGGTTCTCCTAGGACAGTTGTCAGAGGTAAACTGTACAAGGTATTATCTATGAACTTAATGTTAAGTGGGTCCGAGTACAGTCAGATATTTTTTGAGAAGTGCAGTGGCCTTAAACACAGATTGCGGAATCACAAAAGCTCAGATATGATTTCCAAATAAGTTTGATTGGAACTGAATGAAAACAAGATGAAACTACATTTCTCTAAGGTTTTCTGATCATCCAAGCTGAGAGTTACAAAGTCATCACCCAGGTTAATATAACCCGTTACATTTAGGCAATGGCATATATTGTGGCAAGGGAGGAAGGAATTAATGTTATGAGGCACCTATGCTTAGAAGAGTACAACATGTAATCAGTAATTAAGCCTGGGGAGGTATTCATGTTATTTTTCTCTGCTGGGAGCTGCATTCAGATGGCACAAATAATCTGTTAGTAGACAGTTTAACCTAGAACTGAGTATGAGGAAATGAGGCCCCTGAGTGAAGGATGTGGAGCACATGACTAAATTGGCCCTCCGTTGGAATTCATGGGTAAGCATAGAGTCCTGGGGTGGATAACTTATATTTTGAAGAGGGAAAGTAAAGTAGCTTTAAGAACAGAAACCGAGAAAACTTTCTTAATCATCCTATTTACAGCAATAGTTCACACCACTTATTGGCAGAAACTGTGTTAGATATGTCTGAATACCATTTAAATATCCAGTATACTGCCTGGCTCCATGACATGGAGAGAGGGGGGACTGATTGTGACCCAGATGACCAGGGTTTGATGAGCAATCATGGTGCTGAAAGACCCAGGCAGAGGAGAGGTAGGAGTGAAGGGCCATGATCTGCTCACCTCTTCTGGAGAGAGGGTTGGATGCAGGTGATTGGACAGCATACACAATGGTGTGATTTCTCTGGTGGAGACCAAAGAAATTGCTGTACATGCTTGAAGATGTGGTTGTCAGGGCTGCTTGCTACCAATGCCCATTGAGGAAGTAAGCCACATCGAGTGTGGCCTGCCCAGTGCACTCTCCCTTCCCTTCACAATTTGTGCATGCACAGTGGGATGGCAGGGTATAAAATAATTGCCAAACCAGTCCTGATAGCTTCCTAAAGGATGGCCTCTCCCTACTGACCCTTACCTTGGTGAACAGGAATAAATGGGCAGATTGGTTGGGAGGGGCTGATCTGATGATCTGTAGGCATCAAGGGCAAAAAAATAACGTAAACTGTGAGCTGTTGGCTCACTTCTGATAAACATTTCTGTAGTGTTTTCTCCCACCTACCCCCCCCCCCCATTGGCATTTTGTCTGCATACCTGCTGGCCTTGCAGTTGCCCGCCCCTACTCTAAATTTGATCTTGGACACTCCTCCCAGTCTAGTGTTATTAGTTAATTCTACTTAATACAGAGAGAACATCTGAGAAGGCCAACACACTTAATTTCTTTCCTTCTGTTCCTCCTTTCTCCCTTTCTAAAAAAAAAAAAAATATATATATATAAAGTATATTTTAGTGCATTTATTAAATCTGTATTTGCCTTAATATTGCTACAACTCAAGTGCTCTAGGTTGCACTGCATCTGAATTGTTTTAGTGTGTTTTAGCTGCTTTTCTGTATATATAGACTTTTCTGTATATGTAGACTAGCTACTTATTCTACTGTATTACTGCCTCTTAAATTGTTTTTCAGTTGTGCACTTACCTTGTTTCATTTAAAAAGTTTTAAATTGCTAATTTTGTAGAGTTTTAATTGTATTTACTGTTTAGGGCTACACACACAAGTGCATTAGCCTTTTCTGTGTTTATTTAGTGTATTATTGCATTGTTTAGCATGCTTTAACCAAAAAAAAATGCTTCTTGTTTGCTCAATTCCCACCTTTCCTAGCTAGTATAGTCCAGATCTCAGGCTTTGCTGGTTTTAGGACTTTATTTTCTGTGTTCAGCGCTATCCAGACCTTGCTGTGGTAGAGGGAAGTCCTACTGCTTACCAGTGGGACTGGTGAGCATTGTACTGCCTATCTGACACTAGAGGACTGGTTTCCAGCTCTGAAATTGTAATTTTAGCTATTTTTGGCTGATTTCTATCCCTTTCAACTTTCTGGCTTAAAAACGTGTGTGTTTGCATCGTTTTTCACATCATGCAGCACCACCGGGCTACGGTTAAACTATTCCAGGTGCCAAAAAATCTGCTTTTCAAATTCTCCCTTAGAACTAGCTGATTTCTCAGTAGTAGCACTAAAATCTGAACCCCTGTGACTAGCCCTTGCTCTAGAACTTGCTGGAAAGCACTAGGAAGCCTTAAATGGACACAAGCACTCAACTCTCCTTGTTAATAAGGAGAAATTAATCTTAGGCACTAAACAGCCTATAATTGCAAAGTACCTTGCAAAGATAAAGGAAAACAGCTCTTGTACTTTACAAAAAAGCACCTAAACAGGCATGCCCAAGGGTCACTTTCCAGTTGATTTATCTTGTCCACCTGATGAATCTGGGCATACTGGGGCAATGCAGCAACTGCCTCATGTACACAGACAACCCTCTCTTCCTACCACCCAACACTACAACCTGCGAGAGATGCACTTACATTGCCAAATTGGAAGCAAAGCTCTCTCAAGCCAAGATTGTGCTAGACAGTCAAGAGGAGAAGGTTAACACCTGCACTACACCTCAAGCAACACATAGCCCTTCAAAATCAACACCATCAACACCCACACATAGCAACACTAAACCCACATATGCAAAGGCCCTTAACATTAACCTGCCCAAGCAACAAGGACCTCCAAAGCTGAAACCTACACACCAGTCACAACCAAAGTGACACTTAGCAACACCAGTGTGCCACCCAACAACAGCCCCTAAGGCAAGACAATGTAGCCAACGCTTTCGTCATAGGTGCCTCTATAGTCAGGCAGACTGATGTCTCACTCACCAGGCTGAACAAGGAGAAAATTACAGTCAGCTGCCTGTCGGGTGCCAGGATCCACCACATAACGCCCGCACTCAAGTCACTCCACAACAAGTACAAACACGACTCTGTCATTGTCCATGTTGGAGTGAATGACTTGAGACGTGACTACATGAAAAGAGACATAGAAGAGCTCTGGCCCTGGCAGGTATGACCCTAGCCCTGAGTAGCATCCTGCCTTCACCCAGAATTATACCACAGTATAAGGACAAAATGATTGACTTCAACAATTGGCTAAGCTTCTGGTGTCATTCAAAAGGAATCCAGTATCTGTTTGCCTGGGACAACATGACCAACAAACCACGATGCTTTGCCAGAGATGGTCTGCACCTGTCACCACTGGTATTCAGATTACTGGCTAAAGCTCTCGCCACCCCTATAGTGCCTTTTTTAGGCAAGGTTCAAAGGACAAAACCACCACCGTAACAGATACAAGCATGCAAAATCTGAAGGTAATGCTACTCAATGCTAGAAGTCTAACACTCAAAATGCACTCTCTCGAGGCACTCCTAAAAATGGAGAATATCGATATCTGTGCAGTAACTGAGACCTGGTTCAAGGCTCTAGAGAGCACCCCCGCAATGCCAGGCTACAACTCTTACAACACTTTTCGGCCACCAAACCAAGACTGAAACACTAAAGGTGGAGGAGTGTCCATATTCACCATGAATATTCACACCTCCAGGCTAGTTGTCCAACACAATGCATCTGAAATTCTCCAGGTGCAACTAACACTAGGTAAGACTACAATCCAAATTGTAGCTTGCTACAGATCCCCCACCATGCCGTAAGATTCTCACTACACCTTTATAAACATAC
This sequence comes from Protopterus annectens, assembly GCF_019279795.1. NCBI lineage: Eukaryota > Metazoa > Chordata > Ceratodontiformes > Protopteridae > Protopterus > Protopterus annectens. Next base: position 1,325,765,991 of record NC_056743.1, read on the forward strand.
TGGAAAATATTAAAATACAACCAAACATCCTAATACTGGGTGATTTCAACTACCCTGCCATTAACTGAGAAAACTACTCGGGTACCAACACCTTTTCCCAATGGTTCTTGGAATTCATAAATTCCAACGCAGTGGATCAACTAATCCATTGTCCCACCAGGGGCTCCAATATCCTAGACCTGGTCATTACCGACATGGGCGATAGATGCTCCACACCAGTGGTCTCCCCCTCATTGGTCAGGTCTCACCATAAACAAATCACCCTTGACATCCACATCCCACCCCCACCCCCCAGTAAGGAAACCTCCATAAAAAACTTTTCCAAAGCCAACGTCATGCTATTCAAGTCAGAAGTGACAAACTTCATGACACCCATGCAGACAGGAGCTGAACATTTGACTGCCGAATCCTACACTAAGGCACTGTATGAGCACATCCACTCATGCATGAATCGTGCCATCCCAAATAGAACCAAGATGCTCTCCTCCAAAAAAAGGAAGCCAATCTAATGGCCCCATGCCATAAACAAACTATACAACAGAAGAAAGAAACTGTTGCAGAAAAGAGAAAAATCCCAGGATGCAAAAAACTTCCTTACCAGCCTCAGTAAGAAGCTGAGATCCCTCATAAAATCCTCCAAAGCTAGTTACGAAAATAAAATTGCCAAAAATTCCAAAGACAACCACAAGGCATTCTATAGTTATGTCAAGAATCTAAATGGCAATGCTCAGATATGCTCTGAGCTACAACAGAATGGCATTAAATATACTGATCCCAAGGATATTGCCAGTATCCTGGCAGATCAATTTAATGCCAACTTCACCCCCCTCTCACCCCCTAAAGGGCCCATCTCAATACCAAAAGATTGCCAAATTCTGGTAATCACGGCCACACAGGTAGAAACTGCACTCTCCAAAGCTAAGAATGCAGCATCCATGGGACCAGATGACATCCCGAGCTGTTTACTACATGAACTACAAAATGAACTGGCGCCTCACCTAAGTGTCATGTTTAATCATAGCCTCACCTCAGGCTTCATGCCCACTGAGTGGCACACACCTACAGTTATCCCACTCCACATGGGGGAATCTACCTTGGATCCCAGGAACTACCATCCCATCAGTCTGACAAGCCTGATCTGCAAGGGCATGGAATGCATTATCATGGAACTTATAAACAAAGACAATGGCAACCTTCAAACACTGGATCCCACCCAGTTTGGGTTCGTGAAGGGCCGATCTTGCCTCCTGAACCTGATTGACTTCTTCAAATCAGTCTCCAGAGCTGTGGATGAGGGTAAGGTAGTCCACACAGCCTATCTGGACCTCGCCAAGGCCTTCGATACCATCCCCCACTCTGGAATCATAGATAAACTTACTAAGCTGGGCATAAATCCCTACGTCACTTGATGGGTTGCCAACTGGCTTACTGACAGAACCCAGACTGTAAAAGTAGCTGACTCCAAATCCAGCTCCAGACAAGTGACAAGTGGAGTACCTCAGGGTTCAGTCCTGGGACTGCTCTTGTTTGGCATCTACTTCTCTGAACTACAGGCCAACACTAAGGGGCTCTGGCTAACAAAGTTTGCAGATGACTGCAAACTGGGAGCCATTATTGAATCCCCAAATGATGTGGATATTCTACAAAAGGGCCTTACAGAAACAGATGCTTGGTGCCAGAGTCATGGACTCAAGCTTAATGCCAAGAAATGTATAGTTATCCCCTTTGGGAAAAAGCATGTACCCATGAATTACCACATAGGTGGCAGTACACTAAACACCGAAAGTGTGATGAGAGACTTAGGGACACAAGTGGACAGTGGTCTAACCTTCGATAACCACATCGCCACAACAGTCAGGAAATCCTTCTATATGGCACACCTCATCACTATGGGCTTTTCATCCAGAAAAAAGGAGGTGATTGTCCCACTGTACTCATCGCTCATTAGACTCATTTTAGAGTACAACGCCCATTTTGGTATGTACCTCACAAGACATCTGCAACAGCTGGGAAGGCCGCAGAAATACCTCACTAAAAGAATCACAGGCCTTAAGCAGATGCCCTATACTGACCGTCAAAAAAACTCCAGCTATACTCTGTGGTATATCGTGAACTCTGCTTAACATACAAGGCCATGTCAAACCCTGAGCTGTTGGACATGCTCCACTTAAAGAAATTCCAATCCCTCAGAACCACATGCTCCAGGGATATAAACCTTGTCATCACAAAGAACAAAACATGCTGGAGGGATAGGTTCCTGACCCAAAGACTCCCCATACTCTGGAATACACTTCCCATACATGTTGCCCTACTAGTAAGGGGTCCAGGGAAGTAAATATTGTGTGAAGAAATATCCAGGGAATTATTATGGATAGGCTTATATAGGCCCGAGGGTCGATAGCCTAGTACAAACCTATGAACCTATGAACCTAAGAGGACTGTAAACATAAGCAACATTTATGCATGTCATGGAGTAATATATATTAAATGTTTTTGGGGGGTTTATTTCATGCAAATACACAAAGTTATATTTACCCTTTTCCAGCACAAAGACAAAACAAATAATAAAAAGGTATGCTATCAGAAGAAATTCAGTTTGACTCATGTCAGTATTACAGAAGATATAATAACATTTCTGACCCTTAGAACACTTGAGTCAGAAGTTGTCATACACCTTCAGGAATGTATGGATCATGCAATCCCAAATAAAACCAAGACCCAATCCTCCAAAGGCAGACATCCTGTCTGGTGGACCCCAGCCATAAACAAACTATACAATAGAAGGAGGAAGCTACTAAATGATAGAGCAAAATCCCAAAAAGGGAAGGCATCACTGATCAGTATTAGCAAAAAACTACGGGCACTCATAAAATTGTCTAAGGCCAGCTTTGAGAGAAAAATTGCACAGGACACTAAGGAAAATCACAAGGCTTTCTTTAGTTATGTTAGGAACCTGGGTGGTAATTCCCAGATATGCTCAGAATTAGTCCAAAATGACAAAAAATACACTGAACCCACAGACATTGCCAAAATCCTAGCTGACAGGTTCAGCGCAAACATCCCCCCCCCACCAAAAGGGCAAATATTTATCCCAGCAGAGTGCTGCCCCCCTGACATTTCAGATGCTCAGGTAAGAGCCGCCCTCTCCAAAGCAAAAAACACAGCATCAATGGGACCAGACGGTGTCCCGGGCTGCGTCCTACATGAACTCCAAGAAGAGCTAAACCCAAACATAAAACTACTGTTCAATCTCAGCCTTACTACAGGATATGTGCCCAAAGAGTGGCATACAGCAACAGTGGTCCCTCTCCATAAAGGTGGTGCTTCAACGGATCCTGGAAACTATCGCCCCATAAGCCTGACTAGCTTGGTCTGCAAAGCTATGGAAAGGATCCTCATGGACCTCATAAATAAAGATATTGGGGACCTGCAGACACTGGATCCTACCCAGTTCGGCTTTGTTAAGGGCAGATCCTGCCTCTTAAACCTGGTTTATTTCTTTGAAACAGTCACCAAGGCCATTGACGAGGGGAAGGTGGTCCACACAGCCAACCTGGACCTCGCAAAAGCCTTCAATACAATACCCCACTCGGGCATTATAGATAAGCTCACCAGCTTAAATATAAACCCCTATGTCACTAGAGGGATTGCAAACTGGCTCAAGGACAGAACCCACATGGTTAGAATTGCTGGAGCCATGTCAGACTCCAAACCAGTTACATGTGGTGTCCCACAAGGCTCAGTCCTGGGACCTCTCTTGTTCGGTATATATTTCTCAGAGGTACAGGCCAACACGGAAGGACTGTGGCTGTCCAAGTTTGCAGATGACTGCAAACTAGGCGCCATAATCAACTCTCCAGCTGTCACAAGCATCCTCCAAAAGGGCCTCATAGAAACAGACAACTGGTGCCAGAGCCATGGCCTCAAGCTAAATGCCAAAAAGTGTATAGTCATCCCCTTTGGCAAAAACAAAGTGCCCACAAATTACCACATAGGTGGTAATCCATTAAGTACAGAAGAAGTAATTAGGGACCTGGGGACCCAAGTTGATAGCAATCTCTCATTTGACAACTACGTGGCCAAAGTGGTTATAAAAACATTTTATATAGCCCACCTAATCATGAAGGGATTCACATCTAGATCAGGGGAGATCATCGTGCCTCTTTACTCATCCCTCATCAGGCCCATAATTGAGTACAATGCCCCTTTTGGGATGTACCTTACCAGACACCTGCAGCAACTGGAAAGACCCCAAAAGTACCTCACCAAGAGGATCAAAGGGCTCAAACAGATGCCATATGCTGCCCGGTTAAAGAAACTCCAGCTCTACTCAGTGGCATACCGCCTGTTCAGAGGCGATCTGTGTCTGACGTATAAAGCCATGTCCAACCCGGAATTAATGGACATGCTGCACCTCAGAAAATCCAAATCCCATCGAGCTATGCGTTCGAGAGACTTGAACCTCAGCAATGAAATAAATAGGACATGCTGGAGGGACAGATTCATAACCCAGAGGCTCCCTTCACTCTGGAATAAAATCCCAGTCCAGGTTAGGTAGAGTCCCTCATTGACTCTCTTCAAGAGGAATCTTGATGAGTGGATGGGAGATCATAGGTTTACCCCGGGTATCACTTCTGTGTCACTGTTAGACAGAGGCACAGTATACTAACCTCGTAAAAGGGCATAGCAAAATAAATTTAAAATGGGTGGCGAAAGCCAAACACATTCTGGCTAGGCTTATAAATGCCCTAGGGCAGATAGCCTAGTATGAACCTATGAACCTATGAACATTTCTAACCACTGGACTATGATCACACTATAAGGGGTGAATCTTACCATAAAGCGCCACTTTTTATATCACACAGTGCAATACACATCTCTCTGACCATACCACAAAGTGCCACTTTTTATATCACAGTGCAATACACATCTCTCTGACCACTGCATTACAGCAACTAAACTGTAATGTATACCCTGGATCACCAGATGGCACTCTATTACAAACTGAATCATGTCTCTGATAACTGTGTCACTGTCAGTTAACTGAAGCATTTCCATAGCAGTACATGGAAAGACATAACAAATAGCTTTTCCTAGAAATGTATAAAAGTCCTGCCATTGCATTGTACATTTCTGTTATTTATTTATATACTTGATTTTATTCAAAGAAAAATATTAAACTCATTATTGTCAGGTGTCCTATCCTAGTTTTTCTAATTATCACTTGGAGATGTGCAGATGTTTTTTTTTTTTTTTAATATAATGTGGTCAGAACCAACTGGCAAAACCTTTACTCGAGTTATTCAGATGTTACTTGCCAGGACAACAAAACATGTTTATCACAAGATGATGTACTTGTAAACAATTGCCTTCTGAATTACATTAAAGGACAAAAATCTAAACAAATAATCATATTTTAAAAGGCAGGACAAAAATCTAAACAAATAATCATATTTTAAAAGACAGTAACAATATTAAGATATCTTTTAAAAGCAGAGAACAAGCCCATCATTTTATTACGTAATACTGTTGGTGGTTCTAATCCCTATTATTTTTATTATCACAAATGCATGTGTTATACAGAGTAAACGTACTGTCCTCCCTTGAACCGTCTCTCCGTGCCCTTAATTCTTCTTTATCTTTCTAACACCTAGCTGTCCTTGTCAGGCACCCACATTGCCCTGACTACCTAAAAAGCTTATAATGGACCAAGCACTGGCAACTATCCATGACTGCTGACTCTGATAAGGATACTATTCCCAGAAAGAAAAAAAGGGCGCACTATTCCCAAAAGCTCCCTTTAAAGGTCACATGACTGCGGACCTGTTTGCTAGTGCAGTGCATGAGGGTCCATGTTTGGCTACTGAAAATAATAAATTGCAAATGGCTAATCTTGAATGGAAAAGAGCAAAACAAAAAAAGCAGCGAACGAGGACATCAAGGAAAATAAATTCATTGAATGGCCAAAGTTGGCCAACAACCAGGAAGTGACGTAATAAATATGGTAAGTGAAGGGAAACCTTTTAAATTTGCCCTATTCCCCACTGTAGTACGATCTCAGAGTTGGATATATAATTAGGAGTGTGGGGGGGGGTGCAGCCCCCCACCTTGGTTGGTTTTGTTTGTGATGTTGGCCAACTATGGCTTTTTGATGTATTTCGTTTCAGTGATGTCCTTATTTGATGCTTTTTTGTTTTGCTCTTTTCCATTTGAGATTTAGCCATTCGCGTTTTATTGTTTTTGGTAGCCGAACATAGACCCATGCATGCTGGTTGCTTTATTTTTTACTGCTTTCTATGGTACATTTTCTATGGCATGTCTGTTAGCTGGTCAACCTTGAAATGCACATAATGCAATTTTAGCAGTATCTCTTCATTATTTTTCTGAAATGCACTTTATAATTCTTGTTTCACTCCCCGGGAACCTATATGTAAATAAATTGCGCTACATCCAGATGATTTTTCCTGTACTTTCAATAAAGTAAACATTAAAATATCAGAACAAACTGAAAGTTATTGTTGCTGGAAATTCAATATGTCCATCTGGAGGTTTTTAACAGCTATCTGGGAGTGCATAGTGAAATCTGACAGCAGAAGGTAAAAAGCTCAAAGAAAAATAAGAGGGTTGCTGATGCAGGGAATAGCCTTTCTATGGATGCACAAGGTCAGACATACCAGAAAATCAAGTCTGCATCTGACAAACACAATGTAATTTATAAACTGATTGATAAGCAGGGTCTACAGCTGATTTGGTATGTAGGAAAATGAGGAGAAGAAGGCCAAGCTTCCTTTATCTGTCATAATAGTATATGTTTCTGTTGTAAGTATAGTATCTGTCATAAATATTCCGGCGCTGGTTTGCTGAGACATATAGTGTAAAGGCCCACTTAAACTAGTAAAATGTGAGCAAATTATCTGTGTATCACTGAAATATACTGGATTCTTACAAAATGCTTTGGAAAGATGATGGTGAAAATGATTACTTAAGCAGTTTTTGTTTATTTTATGTTAGATTATTACCTAAGTAATAAAAAATGTGAGTGTTGCACAATAAGCGTGAAGTTGATATAAGAATATATAAAACATTGCATGTATATGCGAGGATAACTGCTACAACAAGACTAAAAAAAAACTTAAAATTTGCTCCAGACTTCTCAATAGAAAAGTGTAAGAGGCCTTCATCAGCGCATGCAGCCTAAACAGGAAACTGAGTAATCTTGAGGGTTGCTTGTTTTTAGAGGAAGTGAATATCAACATGCCAAGAGCACATGGGCCATACAGACCAGGGAATCCCGCTTTTCATCACTTCTAGCACTATAGAAATCACATCAGGGCATCTCTCTCTCTCTCTCTCTCTCTCTCTCTCTCTCTCTCTCTCTCTCTCTCTCTCTATATATATATATATATATATATATATATATATATATGGGACATTCTTAGTACATTGGTTGTTGGTACCAAGATAGAAGAATAAATCAATAGCTTTTATGTAGCTCTCAGAAATCTTGGCTACAATATAATAGGGTTGTTCACACGTAAATATGAGGCAATGAGTATGCTGACCATTACAAGCCTAACCAAAAAAATGTTATTCAAAAGTTCCCACCTGCCGCAAGGAAAGCAAGGCAAGCCAAGATAGACTGGGAAGAATTTGAGGCTGTCCATCCAATTATCAAGGTTTACCTTGAAGGTGGCAAGGGTGCTACTCTGTTTGAAATGTAATAGAAGCTTGTTCCAGGGGTGAGGGGTATGTTGAGATATGAATCTGTCCTGCCAACATGTCTTATTTATCTATTGATGAAGATTTAGTTCCTTTAACTGGGTACTTGAGGTACCATTTGTTCTGTGATGGAGTTGAAGTTTGCAGATGATTGCAAACTGAGAGCAGTCACTAAATCCCCCGAAGATGAGGAACACCCTTCAGGAAGGTCTAACACAGATAAATGCTTGGTGCCAAAGCCATGGATTAAAATTCAATGCCAAAATGCATTATAGTGCCTTTTACGAAGTCAACCACTCCTGGTAACTATGTTGTCAATAATACACCCTTGAAAGTTGATTCAGGGATCTAGGAACTCATGTAGATTGTAACCTAGCCTTCACTCAACATGTGCCCAAGGTAGTAAGAAACTCCTTCTGTTTTGCACAACTTATAAGTAAGAGCATGGCATCTAGGTCCACAGAGTTCAATGTGCCACTGTATTTGGCTCTCATCAGACCCATCTTGGGGTATAATGCCCCTTTTTGTGTGTACCCAACAAGGCACATGTAGCAAATAAAATGCCCACAAAGGTTTCTTACTAAACAGGGAGTAAATACAATGTCCTATGCTGATTGCCTCAAAGCCCTGTCTCTTTACTCAGTATCGTACATACTTCTGAGAGGTGATTTTTGCCTGGCATACAAGGCATCCCTGGACCCTGTCTTAATGAACTTTTGGCACATCTCAAAACAAACAGTGTCACAACTACTAGATCAAAAGAACGACATTTTGCTTTGACATAAATAAGACATGCTGGAAAGACAAATATGTTTCTCAGAGAATTCACATTCTTTAGAACAGGCTCCCCATCCATGTCAAGTAGAGTTCCTCCCTAACCCTACTTAAGCACAACTTTTACCAATGGATGGGTAATCAGAAATTCACCCCAGGTCTTGCTCCTATGTCTGTAATGGACAGAGGCAGTCAGTAAATTACTCCCTATATAAATCAAATTTGTGAGTCACATTTGGGTTGCAAGGCTAGGCTTATAAGGGCCCTGGTGGTCATTAGCTTAGATTACACCTATGAACCTATGAAGAGGTTTGGAACTTTAATGGTTCAAAAGGCTAAACATAGATCTTCATGGAGGGCTCTATAAGAGAGAGACAGAGTACAAACAGACAAAGCTGCCAGTGTGTCATGATAACTATGATGTTTTTTGGCCACTGATCTTTTAGTTTTGAATCTCTGATGTCTCTCTAGCTGAATAATGTTTAGACCGATACACACACAAAAAACTGCATCATATTCAATAATGGTTCTGATGGCTTACAAATAAAGGGGAATTAAAACTTATCTGGATCTAGTGGAGATGTCTTTGGAAATTAGTTGTGCCAGATAAAAGGCTTTATGAACCACTGTGGAAACATGGCAGTCAAACTATAAGGAATTATCAACTAGAGTGCTGAGATACCTTACAACAGTGTCTGATTGGAGGACTATGTCACCTATATCTTCCTTAACTTTAAGCTGAAGAGCAAAAAAGAAAAATAAAGGACTTCACATTCGTTTTCTGAATTCCAGAAAATAACTTCTTTTTAAATTATAGCAAACCATTTGCTACATAGGTAGCAAATAGCGTCCTACAGTTTATAGCACAAATGAAGAGCTATATTGCTTCAGTCCTGACTGCAAATATAGTACCAGCATTCAAGTTTGCCCAAAAGACTTATTGGCATCTGTCAATCGTACCCCCTAATAAGCTGCCCCCTTTCCCTTACCCTAGCTACACCTCAAGCTACATGATATGCTGAAATGTTTTGTTTGCCAAAATGAACTGTGCTACACTTTTTCACATTTAATTTGAAATCATTGTCCTTGCATCAATTGGTAACATGGTCTAAGTTATGTTGGAGCAACATGAGTCAGTGGAAGGTCAAATAACAACACCCAATGTACAATTATCTGCATACATGGATAACCTTAGACCAGGAATGTTGGCTTGAAGGTCCAAGGAACAGATGTCAAACAGAAGAGTGGCTAACACTGAGTCCTGTGGTATACAACTGGTAATTGTTTTGCTTTCAGAATTGGCATCTGTGGCTCTAACCACATGAATTCTGTCCGGCAGACAGATAGCTCTTCACTACACAACATAAGGATTCATGGCTCCATGATAAACAGTGTCAAAGGCCTTGGTCAGGTCTAGATATGCTGCATGTACTGAATGACCACTATCAACTGCTTTAGTTACTTACAAATTAATGAAGTTATTAAAGAGGCAACACCTTCCCAGGACAAAGTCAAATTGTTGAAGCCTAGGCGTAAGAGATTTTCAATGTCCAGATAAATGAGGTCTGAGATAATATGCTTATATACGAAGCTTGTGAGACTAATAGATCCATAGTTATCAAGTACCGTGATTGGGCCATCCTTGTGTAACACCATTGTAATGGCTATTTTCCAGGCTTCAGAAATGTAACCAGCAGAGAAGCTTAGATTAAAAATATTAAGTAGGGATTTAAATATGCCAGATTTGGCTCTAAAAATCAAGTAAACTGGTATAGTATCAGGACCATGAATGAGGTGTTCTTGGCTATTGAGAGGACTGAGAGAACTCATTCCATAGTAATTAAAGGAGTTGTTTGGGACTGTGGAATCTGTGAAAAGGTATAATAGCAAGTGGAGCATATTTTTCACTAAATTTGCTAGCTAGGAATTTAGCTATTTACTCTAGGTCAGAGTGTGCAGTATTATTGTGGACTATCTCCAGACATTACAGAAAGATTTTTACTAATTTTTAACTTTAGTGGTTATTTTAAGATCACTGGTACAGAGGTAGCGTTGTTGCCTCACAGCAAGAGGTTCTCCCGTTCAATTCTCGGCTGGGGTGTGGGGAGTGCCTTCTGTGTGGAGTCTGCATGTCCTCCCCGCAGTTGGTTGGCATTCGAAACACATGCGTAAATGGGCATGCCTTCGTTGAAGGTTGGATGCCGAGCTAGCACCTCTGCGTTCATGAAAATCTACTGCCAATCATTAGCGGACCGGAGTTCTGCTGTGGCGACCCCTAACCGGGAAAAGCCGAAAAGACAAACAAGCTTTTAGCTTCCTAATGGTTCCCTTAAAATATTTACTAGTTTGCTTACTTTTACTCTTAATATAGGTAGATGAAACTTCTTATTAAGCAACATATTTTTGTTGTTATAATAATTTATTTAAATGAGTAATCCACCATAGGGATTTGTTTTTAAATTTCCCATTATATTTGGAGTGAATAGGGACTGCATTATCACAATTTAAGTGGCAGTAGAAGTCTGTGACACAGACATCAGCTTTAGCAATGGGATTCATAGGAGGAGGATTATAAAGGAATTTATTAAAGTCATCAAGTAACTAAAGAAGGTTTGCTTTTAAGAAATCCTTCAACACAGAGGTATTTTCGGGGAAGTACCACCAGTTATAAAGTCAAAGGTCACTAATTTGTGTTCTGATTTAACAAGGCTGGATAGATATGGAAATGTGCAAGAAGAGGCCATATTTATAACTAGTAGAAAGGTTAACTATTTGTAAAAGAGAGCCATCATTAATGCTATGGAAGCACTGGGAACACTGATCGTTAGCAGTGTAGATCAGCCAGTTTATTGGTGGATAGTTGAAGTTTCCCAAAAGAAATGTGTTGGCTTTAACAGGGATTTCAGCTAATCTGTTAAGATAGCTATCATGATCAGAATGGGGCACAGGCAGCATTCTATAACTAGCTATGATGTTGTAATTAGTCTTGTCTATGATGATTTAAACATCTAGGGGTTCAAATGTGGTGTCACAAGGAATTTGTCATGAGGTGATGATATATTGGACAAATACTGATACCTCCACTGCAATTTAATACAACCTTTCCAAGGCAACTAATGAGCATGAAGAACTTTTAGATATAATTCTCAGTCTTGATGTCATTGGTAACACTGTTATGATGGGAGGACTTCAATCACCCTAATAATGACTTGGGTAAATGTAGTATGCCTAATGACTGACATATGTCATTAATAAAAACATGGTGAAACAACTCAAGAACAGTTATGTATTTTATCATTCTGCTTAGCCTGTGTGATGATGTATAGGAATAAAGCACTGACTAAGGCCCAGGTGACTTAAGTTCAATTAGTGCCATAGGAACGTGATGAGGAGGATAGGTGTGCCTATCCTAGAAATGGAAGGTTGCTGGCTCTGTGTGGACACACCCACTGTCCTGGTTAGACAGGCCTCAAAAAAATGGCAGTCTCCTTAAACAGGAATGCCATCAGAACTCTGAAACTTCACAGGGATAGTTCTGGAATGTCCCGGAGCAGCTACAAAAGATAAAGATGTAAAAGAACTTAGAAAGAGAGGCTGTAGAGGCGGACCTGCTGCTAAACTGAAGAGAACCCCCCACAGGCCTGCATTGCCTTCAGTATTACTTGCAAATGTCTGCTCACTGGATAATAAGATGGGCTATCTGAGAATGGAGCTCACAAAAAATAAGGTGAGGGACACTTGTTTGTTCATTTTCTCTGAAACTTGGCTGCATAGTAACATTAGTGACAATGCTGTGAACCTAGATGGGCTAACTCTCTTCAGAACAGATAGATGTAAAGCACAGAGTGGTAAAGCTAAAGGGGGTGGTGTATGCATCTGTGTTAATAACAGATGGTGCAAAGACTGTAATCTGGTTCAATCACACTGCTCCGAAGATGTGGAAATATTGACACTAAAATGCAGACCTTTCTGTGTACCAAGGGAAATCAGTGGGATATATGTCACAGCAGTGTACATTCTCCCCAGTGCTAACACCACTGAAGCTCAAAATAAACTCCATAATATTATTTGTAAGCTACAAAGCAGAAACACAGAATTTGCTTATGTGGTAGCAGGTGATTTCAACAGAGCAGAGATTAAGGAGGTACTACCCCATTTTTATCAGTATGTGGATTTCCCCACCAGAGGGGAGAATACCTTAGACAAAGCTTACAGCAATATTAAAGAAGCCTTTAAAGCTTTGAAGCACCCCAACACAGGCAGCTCTGATCACACTGCCATCCTGCTTCTGCCTACCTACAAGATGGTTTTGATCAGAGAGAAAAAAAACAACAACTAAACAGATCAGTGTCTGACAGGAGGGTTCCGTGGATTGGCTTCAGGACTGTTTCAATATCACCTGCTGGGAGGTCTTCAAAGAAGTGGCTACACACAACCACCAGTTAGACATAGACACCTATACCAAATCAGTTCTTGCTTACATATATAAATGCATGGTGATGTAACCACCACAAAAGCCATCTCTATAAGACCTAATCAGAAGACCTGGCTCACCAGGAATGTCTACGAGCTACTGAGGGAAAGAAACAGACTTTGAGGGAAATGACAAAGAAATGTTAAAGACGATCAGGTCAAATCTGAAAAAGGGCATCAAAGAGGCAAAAAGGGAGTATGGGAGGAAAATTCAGACTCACTTCCAAGACACGAGGGACACACGAAGCCTATGGAGGGGATACAACAGCTCACAGACTATAAGACCAAAACAACCCAATGTGATGACAGCTTGGAATTCCTAAATGAACTGAACTCCTTTAGTAGATTCCAGGAGAAGAACACCACCATACCTTCTAAAACAAACACTGACAAAGAGGAGATAGTGCTCACCTTAAACTTCGAGGTGAGACTTCAGCTTAAGAAGGTGAATCATAGGAAGGCTGCTGGACCAGATAACATACCTGGCAAGGTGTTAAAGGGGTGTGCTGATCAATTATGTCTGGTACTGACAGACATCTTCAACTCATCCCTTGCTATGGAGAAAGTTCCCTCATATTTCAAGGAAACAAGTATTGTCCCACTTCCAAAGAAACCCAACCCTACCTGCCTCAATGACTTCAAACCGGTCACCTTAACCTAAACGTCATAAAGTGCTTTGAGAGGATTGTGAGGAAACATCTATCTGCGGGTCTGCCTAAGTCCTTTGATCTGGTCCAGTTTGTATACCAGGCAAATAGATCGACTGCAGACGTCATATCAGTCGCACTACACCTTGCACTAAAACACCTAGAAGGGAGGAACAAATACGTAGGGCTGCTGTACATAGACTTCAGTTCTGCATTCAATACTATGACACCAATGCAACAGGTAGATAAGCTCATGAACTCAGGATAAACAAGCACCCATGTAACTGGACTCAACTTTCTGAATAGTAGACCCCAATGGACATGCGCTGGAAGCAACACCTCTCATTGCATAATCCTGAATACTGGTGTTCCCCAAGGTTGTGTGCTCAATCCCTTGCTCTTCACCATCCTCTTCCATGACTGTACTACAAAGCATAACTCAAACCATATTATAAAATTTGCTGATGATACCACAGTCATGGGTCTAATTAGTGGTGGGGATGAACATAACTACAAGGATGAGGTGAACATTTTGATTGCCTGGTGTGACAGGAACAATCTCGACCTGAATGTTAATAAGACAAAAGAAATGATTATGGACTTTAGGAGAAAGACAACAGTTCACCAACCACTCACTATCAAAGGAGAGGTAGTAGAGAAAGTCAAAACTACCAAGTTCCGGCCTTTACATCTCAGATGACCTTTTTCTGGACTGTTACTACCAACCATATAGGCAAGAAGGCTCAACAGAGGCTTCACATCCTGAGAAAGCTCAAAAAGGCCAGGCTCCCACTGTCTGTTCTTACCACTTTTTACAGGGGAGCTATCGAAAGCATCCTCACAAGCAACTTCATAGCATGGTTCGGCAACTGCACAGTTGTTGAGAAGAAAAAATTACAGAGGGTGGTGAGGTTGGCTGAGAAACTCTTGGGCACAAACCTGCCTTCTAGTCAGGAGCTTTTCTTTACAAGACCAAGAAAGAGAACATACAAAATATTAACTGATTCAACCCCATCTGGCCTACAAATGGTTCTCACAACTTGATTCTGGAAGGAGGTACTGCAGCTTCCGCTGTAGGACTACCAGATTCAGGAACAGTTTGTATCCTACAGCTGTGAGACTTATTAACTTGGGCACCAACCATAATGCCTGATACATTGAAGCCTCTTTTTTATTCATTTAATCCTGCTACTCTGAGCAATTACCACCAGTATTACTATTATACAATATGATGGCTATACTGAGTTACGTCTAAGGTTAACAAATGCAATATGGTAACTAAATTGCTGCTATTCACTAGTCTCTATTTGTTCTCTATCTTATCGGTGAAGGCATTTGTTGGTGAGTATTTATTTATTATTTATCATTGAATAATGGGTATTGAGTGTGTTTATGTAATGTGAACTACCTCTTGCGTGTCGTAAGTGTTGTTATTTTCTTTCTTATGTTATTCTCTGATACCGTTGTATCTAGGTTATTTGCACTGCATTTCTCTCATGAGCTGACATTTGTAATTTTGCTTAGGCTGCACTTGTGTGGTCCTAAATGACATAGTTTCTTTGAATCTTTGAATCTCATGCCGGTGGCCAGAGGCATGTCTGTACTGAGTGCCTGGCTTACAGCAGGGTACGGGTACATTGGCCAAGATGGCGATAATAACCTTTGCCTGTGTTTGTGAAGCAGCTTGTATGTGCAGGTCATGAGTTAAAGGAGTCCATAAGCTCACTTGAGCACTGAGGGGAGAGAAGTTAGGGCATACATAAATGCCCTAATTTGTTGGTATGTAGCAGGGATACAAAATGCCTGATTTTTGCAGGACAGCAGCTCCTCCTCATGGGTCTTATTACAGAGGATCTCCCATGCTGGGGTTCTCCCACCCATGTAGAATGAATGAGCTTGAATCCAGTAGGTGGCTGCTTGATGGTTGGCATGGCAGAGAGGAGTGAAATGTATAAAATAAACTAACATTCTGCTTGTTCCATTCCAACTGTAATCCTTTCTTTTTTATAATTAAATCATCTCTTCTTATATATGTTTGCTGCAGAAACGCGTATTTGAGATACAGATCTAGCCACATTCTATTCAGTCAATGAAAACAAAAACACACTGAATCACTGTTGAGCATTTCTGAATTCCCAGTCTCATGATAAAACTAGTAAATAAGTTAAATGGCAATAATTAAGAGAAAATGTTAGAATGCTATCTCAGACAAATGGGTCTTTAGGGACTTTTTGTAACAGCTCATCATCAAGAAATGATCTCATGAATCCAAAAAACGTATTGAAATCTATGTATGGTACCTCTTCTTCATTATATTGGAGATTGTATATATGGAAATTTATGAATAGGAGTTTCTATGTTGTTGTTTGTCTTTCGGCTTTTCCCGGTAAGGGGTCGGCACAGTGTAACTCCGGTCTGCTAATGATTGGCAGTAGGTTTTTACAAAACCCTGAGTTGCCAGCTCGACACCCAACCTTCAACGAAGGCATGCCCATTTACGCACACATGACTTTTGAGCACTACCCAACCGTGGGGAGGACATGCAGACTCCAGACAGAAGGCACTCCCAAGCCCAGCATCGAACAGGAGAACCTCTTGCTGTGAGGTAACAACGCTACCGCCATACCACCACGGCATCTATATAAAATAATTCTTATACTCAAAAACAGTGAAAGTAAGTGTTGGAAATGCGCTGAATTACTAGAAGCCAACTGGGTTCACATGTTCATTGAATGTAGAAATGTTGTTCAATACTGGAAAGACTTCAGATATTTTGTAAAGGCTTTATGGTCTGATAACTGTCATATTTCTAACTCACTAATCCTATTCACTGTTCCTGTACCTAATGTAATACCTAAATCTGAGATTCAGTTACTCTGGTCAATTCTTGCAATTGCCAGAAAAGCTATTACTTTGAACTGGAAAAGTAAACAAGATTTGATGTTTAAAGAATTTATTAATTTAGCAAAAGTTGTTTGTAAAAAAGAACTGCAAACCATTTGTTACAGAACTCATAACATTACTCATAAAAAAATAGCATGGCAAAAATTGGAAAACATTTTGAACAAATACTGATAACTTCTCATGGATAAAATGATTGTTTATCATGGATGAACGTAAATATTGTAAATAGTTTTGTTATTGTTTTATTGTATTTGTTATATGTACATTTGAGTATGTTTATAATGAAAACAAAATAAAAATGTTTTGAAAAAGAAATGATCTCATGTGAAATCTGGGAATTTCAAATGCCAGCTTAACACATTACATTGGCAGTTTTAGATTCTCCTACTGTCTCTTCTTCTTGTATTTTTTTGTTTTGTTTTTATAATGCTGTATTTATGTTGTTTTTCTTTATGTATTACACTGCTACAACTTTGTTTTAATTAACAAGCATTCTGAGACCTTTTCTCCATGCACTGGATCCTACCCAATTTGGCTTTGTCAAGGGCAGATCCTGCCTCTTGAACTTGGTCGACTTTTTCGAAACAGTCACTAAGGCCATTGATGAGGGTAAGACAGTTCACACAGCCTACCTTGACCTAGCAAAAGCGTTCGACACAATACCCCACTCGGGCATCATAGAAAAGCTCACCAGCTTAGATGTAAACCCATATGTCACAAGATGGGTTGCAAACTGGCTCAAGGACAGAACACACAGGGTTAGAGTTGCTGGTGCCATGTCAGACTCTAAGCTGGTCACGAGCGGTGTCCCACAGGGCTCAGTCCTGGGCACCCTCTTGTTCGGCATTTATTTTTCTGAAGTGCAGGCAAACATAAGGGGATTGTGGCTGACAAAATTTGCAGATGACTGCAAACTGGGCACCATAATTGACACTCCATCAGACACAGACATCCTCCAGAGAGGTCTCATAGAAATGGATAACTGGTGCCAGATCCATGGCCTTAAGCTAAATGCCAAAAAATGTATAGTCATACCCTTTGGGAAAAACAAGGTAACCCCTAATTACCACATAGGTGGTAATCCATTAAACACGGAAGAAGTTATCAGGGACCTGGGAACCCAAGTTGACAGTAACCTCTCTTTTGACACTCACATTGCCAAAGTGGTTAGGAAGACCTTCTACATTGCCCACCTGATCATGAAGGGATTCACATCCAGATCAGGAGAGGTCATTGTACCCCTGTACTCTTCACTTATCAGACCAATGATTGAGTACAACGCCCCATTCGAATGTACCTTACCCGACACCTGCAGCAGTTGGAAAGACCCCAAAAGTTCCTCACCAAAAGGATAAAGGGGCTCAAACATATGTCATACGATGCCCGACTGAAGAAACTCCAGCTCTATTCAGTCGCATACCATCTGTTCAGAGGTGATCTGTGCCTGACATACAAGGCCATGTCCAACCCGAATTAATGGACATGCTCCACCTCAAAAATCCAAATCCACCAGAGCCACGAGAGCAAGAGACTTAAACCTCAACATGGATATAAATAGGACGTGCTGGAGGGACAGATTCATCACCCAGAGACTCCCTACACTATGGAACAGAATCCCAGTCCATGTGAGGCAGAGCCCCTCACTGACTCTGTTCAAGAGAAATCTTGATGAGTGGATGGGAGATCGTAGGTTTACCCCGGGAATCATCTCTGTGTCACTGCTGGACAGAGGCACAGCAAACTAATGGGTATAGTATTCTCATCCTAAGGGGTGGTGAAAGCCACACACACTCTGGCTAGGCTTATAAATGCCCTAGGGCAGATAGCCTAGTATGAACCTATGAACCTATGAACCTATGGGCTCCTCTGAAAATAAGCTTTCCCTAGTTAATGAAATATAAATAAAAAAATAAAATCAGTCAATCAGTCAATAAATCAATCAAATCATTTAATTGATCAATCAGTGCAGTATAGCATAACATAACATAACCATTCACTATAAGCAAATTAGTCTGACACATATCCTATATACAGTTATAGAAAGAATAATCATTGGCCTAGTTCAGAAAGACATGAGCTAATCTCTGAGCACATATCCTGTCTTGATCTGGCCAAGCATTTGACACATTCCCTGATGAGAATTACTGACAAACTAAACTTGTGAATAGCCATGTCCCATAAAAATGAAAGAATTTGGTAAGTGAGGCTGGGTAGCATACATTACTCACAGCTGTCCAGGTTTTTCCAAAATGTCCAGATTTTTGCCCCATATTTTGGTGTGTTGCTCATACAATTTGTATTTTTCTGGCAAATCACTGAGGATTGAAGTCACTAAATAGTGGCATACATTTAAGTTTCAGATTTTATATCCTTCAGAAAATGCATGCTAACACAAATCCTGTTGTTCATAGGTTCATAGGTTCATACTAGGCTATCTGCCCTGGGGCAATTATAAGCCTAGCCCAATTCTGTATGGCTTATGCCACCCCTTGATTTGAGTATTCTGTGCCCTTTTTAAGGTTTAGTTTACTGTGCCTCTGTCTAATAGTGACATGGGAGTAATCCCTGGGACAAACCTACGATCCCCCATCCACCTATTGAGATTCTTCTTGAAGAGATTCAGTGAGGTGCTCTGCCTCACATGAACTGGAATTCTATTCCAGAGCGAAGGGAGCCTCTGGGTTATGAACCTGTCCCTCCAGCAAGTTCTATTTATTTCTGTGCTGAGGTTCAAGTCCCTTGGGCATGTGGCTCTAAGGGATTTAGATTTACTGAGGTGGAGCATGTCCATTAATTCTGGATTTCACATAGCTTTATATGTCAGGCATAGATCGCCTCGAAGTAGGCGGTATGCAACTGAGTAGAGCTGGAGTTTTTTAACCGAGCAGCATATGGCATCTTTTTGAGACCCTTGATCCTCTTGGTGAGATACTTTTGGGGTCTTTCTAATTGCTGCAGGTGTCGGGTAAGGTACATCCCAAAAGGGGCATTGTATTCTATGATGGGCCTAATGAGGGATGAATAAAGGGGCACGATTACCTCTCTTGATCTAGATGTGAAACCCTTCGTGATGAGGTGGGCTATGTAGAAGGTCTTTCTAACCACTTTGGCAATGTGGTTTTCAAAGGAGAGATTGTTATCAACTTGGGTCCCCAGGTCCCTAATAACTTTCTCTGTGTGCAACTGAGTAGAGCTGGAGTTTTTTTAACCGAGCAGCATATGGCATCTTTTTGAGACCCTTGATCCTCTTGGTGAGATACTTTTGGGATCTTTCTAATTGCTGCAGGTGTCGGGTAAGGTACATCCCAAAAGGGGCATTGTATTCTATGATGGGCCTAATGAGGGATGAATAAAGGGGCACGATTACCTCTCTTGATCTAGATGTGAAACCCTTCATGATGAGGTGGGCTATGTAGAAGGTCTTTCTAACCACTTTGGCAATGTGGTTTTCAAAGGAGAGATTATTATCAACTTGGGTCCCCAGGTCCCTAATAACTTTCTCTGTATTTAATGGGTTTCCGCCTATGTGGTAATTTGTGGGCACATTGTTTTTGCCAAAGGGTATGACTATACATTTTTTGGCATTTAGCTTTAAACCATGGCACTGGCACCAGTTATCTGTCTCTGTGAGACCTTTTTGAAGGATGTTTGTGTCAGCTGGAGAGTTGATTATGGTGCCCAGTTTGCAGTTGTCTGCGAACTTGGTGAGCCATAGTCCTCCCACGTTTTCCCGTACCTCAGAAAAGTATATACCGAACAAGAGTGGTCCCAGGACAGAACCCTGTGGGATGCCACTTGTGACCGGTTTCGAGTCTGACATGGCTCCAGCAACTCTCACTCTGTGGGTTCTGTCTTTGAGCCAGTTTGTGACCCATCTTGTGACATAGGGGTTTATATTTAAGCTGGATAGCTTATCTATGATGCCCGAGTGGGGTATTGAGTCAAATGCCTTTGCAAGGTCCAGATGGGCTGTGTGGACTACCTTCCCTTTATCTATGGCTTTGGTGACTGTTTCGAAGAAGTCAACCAGGTTCAAAAGGCAGGATCTGCCCTTGACAAAGCCGAACTGGGTAGGATCTAGTGTCTGTAAGTTCCCAATGTCTTTGTTTATGAGCTCCATGATGATCCTCTCCATAGCCTTGCAGACTAAGCTAGTCAGGCTTATGGGGCGATAGTTTCCAGGGTCCGTAGAGGTTCCAACTTTGTGGAGTGGGACCACTGTTGCTGTACGCCATTCTGTGGGCACATATCCTGTAGTGAGGCTGAGATTGTATAGCTGTTTTATTTGAGGGATTAGTTCCTCTTGGAGTTCATGTAGGATGCAACCTGGGATGCCATCTGGTCCCATAGAAGCAGTTTTTTTGCTTTGGAGAGGGCAGCCTTCACCTGAGTATCAGAGATGTTTGGGAGGCAGCCCTCTGCCGGGATAGATACTTGCTCTTTTGGGGGGGGGGGTGGAGAAGTTTGCACTGAACCTGTCTGCCAGGATATTGGCGATGTCTGTGGGTTCAGTGTATTTTTTGTCATTTAGAATCAACTCAGAACAAGTCTGGGAGTTGCATCCCAGGTTTCTAACATAACTGAAAAAAGCCTTATGATTGTCTTTGGTGTCCTGTGCAATTTTTCTCTCGAAGCTGGATTTGGAGGATTTTATGAGGGATCGTAATTTTTTGTTAGTACTGATCAGAGATGCCTTCCCTATTAGGGATTTTGCTCTATCATGTAGTAGCTTCCTCCTTCTGTTGTACAGTTTATTTATGGCAGGGGTCCACCAGACTGGACGCCTGCCTTTGGATGATTGGGTCTTGGTTTTGTTTGGGATAGTATGATCCATGCATTCCTGGAGATGTCCATAGAATGCATTTATATAGGATTCTACAGTTTGGGCTGTAGTTTCCACTGGCCCTGGGGCCTTGAAGGATTCCACTTTGGTTTTGAGAAGTGAGAAGTTCACTTTTGAGAAGTTTTTCACTGCGGTTTTCTGGGCTGGGGGTGGGGTCGGGATGTGGACATCCAGTGAAATTAATTTATGGTCTGATCTTACCAATGAGGGATATACTTCTGGTGTGGAGCATAGAGTCCCCATGTTGGTAATGATCAGGTCTAGTATGTTGTCCCCTTTTGTGGGTGTGGTGACTAGTTGTTCCATAGCATTTGAGTTTATAATTTCCAGGAACCTTTAGGCTAAGGTGCTGGGGCTTGAGTAGTGCTCCAGTCAATGTTTGGGTAGTTGAAGTCGCCCAGTATAATGGTATTCGGAGAGATCTTCATGTTCTCCAATGTTTTCAGGAAAGCCGAATGGGATTCCTGACTTTGAGAGGGTGGTCTGTAGGATGCTATAAACTGAAAAGCAATCTTGCCCACTGTTAGTTGCACATGGATGGTCTCCCATACTTCGTGCAATGCCACTAACCTGGAGGTGTGGATATCCTTGATAAATATGGAAACTCCCCCTCCTTTTGTGGTTCGGTCTGGGTTTTGGGGCCGAAAAGCATGATATGAGGTATAGCCTGGTAGTGCTGGGGTGCTCTCTGGAGCCTTGAACCAGGTTTCTGTCACTGCACAGATATCAATGTTCTCCATACTGAGGAGAGCTTTGAGTGTGTGCATCTTGAGGTTAAGACTTCTGGTGTTTAGCAGCATTACCCTTAGTTTCTTGTTCCTTGTGCTGTCTATGGAGGTGGGTTTTACTTTTGAGCCTTGCCTAAAAAGGCACTATGGGGGTGGCAAGAGCCTTTGCCAATATCCGAAAGCCCAGTGGTGGCAGGTGCAAGCCGTCCCTAGTGAAGCAATGTGGCTTGTCGAGCATGTCATCCCAGGCTGACAGACACTGGATCCCCTTTGAATGACACCAAAATTTTAGCCAATTGTTAAAATCGATCATTTTGTCTTTGTACTGTGGCATCATTCTAGGTGAGGGTAAGATGTTCAAACAACTTTCTAATTTTGCAAGAACAATATTTTTATGTCCCTATTTTTAGTCTTCTGTTTCCCCATTATTTTAGGCTTTGTCCAGATTTTTTTTTTTTTTACTAAAAGATTGAGGGCTATAGAGGCATAATTTGCGAATCACCCAAGTGGCTAGTGGCATTCCACATTAATTCACTATTTGACTTCCTCCTCCTCTTCAGAGTTTTGTTTTCAGAAGCTCACATGACTTAGTATCTTTGGGTAATCAAGTACCTAGACATCTATAAGCTAAGTAATATTCTTATATCGCCTGCAGATTCTGCAAAGTATTCATAAATCACCTGCAGATTCTACAAAGTGCTATGGACAATATCCATTCATGATGCACTACTTGTAACCTGGCCATTAATGTCAAAAATGCAGCCTTGCATCCTTTGGGAAAATAGGTCACCCCATGCATTTACAACATTGAAGGTAAGGTCTGAAAACAGACTATGTTGTCAAGTCTTTGGGAAAATGCGTGCAAGATGATCTCCATTCATTAATAAAAAGGTATAGCCACTTTATTCCTGCCTAATCTGCTGTTATTGTAAGCAATATGTCTTCATGTAGCGTCCTAACTCAGCATCTTGTTCATTTGGAGAAGGTACTAAAGTTCCTTATAAAAACAGAACGATGCAGCAGCCTGGGGTACTTCTACAGATTAAGAAAACTGTTTTTATTCTCTGTATTAGACAGACCACTCATGGTAAATCTCTACCAGATCTTTGTGCCATAAATGATGATTGCTTCTTGAAAACTGTGACTTCAGCACACAATAGAAGGTCCAAGTACACATACAAAGTTATGTTTTAACTCATTCCCCCAATGGAGCTCTGGAAGTTTGCACTGTAACTTCCAATGGGCGGAGCTTAAGCTTTTTTAGAGAAAAAAATTATCCCCGGGATTCGATAAAATTCTGTGCAGGAATAGCTTATTCCTGCATGGAAACGACCGTTTAAGAGCAACACAGCAGCGCGCCATGCATAGTTATGAAGGCACGCTGCCTCTGCTCCTAAACAGACACGGAGAGTGGACGAGTGCAGGGGGGGGGGGTGACAGCAGAGCTCTCAAAATATACATGCCCTCTGCACTTAGGAATTGCCATTCAGCAATCAAAATGAGTGAGAATGCTAATAGTACAACTCAGAACTCTCAACTGTCCCTGATTTTCAGGGGCGTCCCTGATGTTGACTCAAAAGTTCAGCTTTGTCCCTCTGAATTCCTGTTAACATTGGTGCCTTTTGAACAAAAGGTGATGGATTATACTTAATAAATAAATATGACAATAATGAAGAGCTGAGTAGTTATTTCAAGTCAGGAAATGTATATTAATTCACACTTTGATTCTCTAATTCTGGTAATGTCTCAAGTTAATAGAACTAATATTTGAAAAGTGTCCCTGATCGTCCCCGATTTATTCTGGATTTGTCCCTGATTCTGTTGAGATCTGTCCCTGATTGGTAGAGAGCTATGACAACAATTACAACAAATCACGCTAGCATTTCTGTCAAATGTGCAGATGCACGCAGAAATCCACAGCAATAAGTGAAACATGTCCCTTCTTACAGAAAATAACACTAGAAATATTTTTATTATCAAACTGATTAAATTTAACCATAGCTGCGTGGGCTTGCCCATTGCTTAGCTGCGCAGACTCTAGCTTAAATGGCACAATAAGGTAAATAACAAGATACATTCAATAGACACAGTACTGCAATAGTGTAGTGGTTAGAGCAGTCATTCCTGGTTCAATCCTCTCTGTAGTAAGTTCCATTGTCCATGTGAAAGCAATTCATGAATATTTTCTTTGCTGTATAACCTACTAAATAATATATTTGTGAACTGGAGTACTGCATTAAGTGCAGATGTGAGGTGTCATTGTAATAATATGATAAAATCCACAGATAAACACAAGTGACCCATACAGTATACATACACATGAATCAGGGATACTAAACAAAGTTATAATGTGTAATGAATGATAAATCAATGCCATACAGCAAATAGTGTAAAAAATGTATAAAGTGTCCAAATCTACCATGTCATGAGGCAGGTTAGTAATAATCTTGCATGTACTGTCATAAGAAATAAATCTAAAAGTAGTAGAAAGTTAATTGCCAGTATAAAACCTGTATTGTATATGGGATGTACTGAATAAACCAGACAATATGGCAGGAAGAGTCTCATATAGGTTATATGTAAATAAAAGGGTAACAGCCTGGCAATAAAGGTCTAACTCCTGGACTGCTTGTGTTTACTCTGGCATCATATGGTAATGTAGTGTTGCATTCTTTTAATAGTACTGTTGTATTAAGCACTGTTCCCCACACTGTGCTACATAAATAAAATGTGTAGGAATGTCTGTATATGACTGCTGTAATCACAAGGTCATATTGTACAACTCAGGGAGACTTAGAAAAAAGTGAAATGATATGCAACAAAATCCAAATAGCACACTCAATTGTGACGTACACTGTTGTGTTTTTAGCACACACAGCCATGGTTCGCATCCTGGGAGTGGTAGTAAGCTGTATGCATAATCATACCCCTTAACTGTACAGATTTTGTCAGAAAGTTCAAATAATTGGCTTAATTTTTCTGCCTGTCACCCTGTCCCCCTGGCATATCAGTTGGATGATCCCAGAAGTTTAGGCAGCAAATAATGACATACAACTGATTGTCAGACATCATAACCGTCAGAAATATATCTATAAGAACAAACCTGTCACTCTAGCAACTCAACGAAATGTTATGAGAGTAATATGCAAATTATGTCCCATCTCTATACCCATGTTGTGAAGCTATGAC
This sequence comes from Protopterus annectens, assembly GCF_019279795.1. NCBI lineage: Eukaryota > Metazoa > Chordata > Ceratodontiformes > Protopteridae > Protopterus > Protopterus annectens. Next base: position 1,325,791,268 of record NC_056743.1, read on the forward strand.
TAGAGTGTGTGCAGTAACAGAATGAAACATATGTGCATAATAATAACATGGAATCTGGTAATATGTGTGGCAACAGTCAGGTAGTGTTAACAAACATTTCCTCCACAGGTCTGTCAGATAAGAAAACTGTGCCTGGAAATAAATGATTGAAATCCTGGACTGGTACTGTTTAGTCTGGTATTGTATGGCATTGTTAGTGTTGCAGTTTCTCTGAATAATAATGTATTACTCATCACTGTCACCCACACTGTGCTACATAATAAAACTGTCTAGGAATCCCTGTATAGGACTGTTGTAATTACAAGGTCAGATTGTAAAACAACTGGAGACTTATAGACAGAAAACAGTGAAGAGATACACAGCAATATCTAAATAGCACATTCCACTGTGATATACACTGCTTTATTTTTAGCAGACACAGCCATGGTTCAAATACTGGGAGTGGTAGTAAGATATATGCATAATCATACCCCTCAACTGTACAGATTTGTTCAGAATGTCCAGATAGTTAGCCCATATCCGCTGCCTGTTACCCTGTCCCCCTGGCAAATCAGTGTGATGATCTCTGAAATTTAGGCAGCTTTTAATAACATAAAACTGATTGTCAGATCTGTAAATATTAAGAAAATGTATATGAAAACAAACCTGTCATTTTAGCAACTCACCAAAAGTTTATGAGAGCAATTGTCAAAATATGTCCCGGTTCCACCTGCATGTTGTCAAGCCTTGACCAGAGTGTGTGCAATAAGAGATTGAGAGGTATGTGCATAACATCAACATGGAATCTGGGAATATGCGTAGAAACAGTCAGGAAATGTTAACAAA